>NC_064638.1:934589324-934892355 GCF_023864345.2 Schistocerca serialis cubense
TTACAGACCCGTATCACTGACCTTAATTTACAGTAGGATTTTGGAGCATATACTGCACTCGAACGTTATGAATCACCTAGATGTAAATGGAATGTAGATGGAATTAAAATACAAGGTGAAAGGATATCAATGATACGATTCGCTGATGACATTGCTATCCTGAGTGAAAGTGAAGAAGAATTAAATGATCTGCTGAACGGAATGAACAGTCTAATGAGTACAGAGTATGGTTTGAGAGTAAATTGGAGAAAGACGAAGGCAATGAGAAGTAGTAGAAATGAGAACCGCGAGAAACTTAATATCAGGATTGATGGTCACGAAGTCAATGAAGTTAAGGAATTCTGCTACCTAGGCAGTAAAATAACCAATGACGGACGGAGCAAGGAGGACATCAAAAGCAGACTCGCTATGGCAAAAAAGGCATTTCTGGCCAAGAGAAGTCTACTAATATCAAATATCGGCCTTAATTTGAGGAAGAAATTTCTGAAGATGTACGTCTGGAGTACAGCATTGTATGGTAGTGAAACATGGACTGTGGGAAAACCGGAACAGAAGAGAAAAGAAGCATTTGAGATGTGGTGCTATAGACGAATGTTGAAAATTAGATGGACTGATAAGGTAAGGAATGAGGAGGTTCTACGCAGAATCGGAGAGGATAGGAATATGTGGAAAACACTGAAAAGGAGAAGGGACGGGATGATAGGACATCTGCTAAGACATGAGGGAATGACTTCCATGGTACTAGAGGGAGCTGTAGAGGGCAAAAACTGTAGAGGAAGACAGAGTTTGGAATACGTCAAGCAGCCGGCCGCGGTGGTCTCGCGGTTCTAGGCGCGCAGTCCGGAATCGTGCGACTGCTACGGTCGCAGGTTCGAATCCTGCCTCGGGCATGGATGTGTGTAATGTCCTTAGGTTAGTTAGGTTTAAGTAGTTCTAAGTTCTAGGGGACTGATGACCACAGCTGTTAAGTCCCATAGTGCTCAGAGCCATTTGAACCATTTGAATACGTCAAGAAAATAATTGAGGACGTAGGTTGCAAGTGCTACTCTGAGATGAAGAGGTTAGCGCAGGAAAGGAATTCGTGGCGGGCCGCATCAAACCAGTCAGTAGACTGATGACCAAAAAAAAAAAAAAAAACATGTAAATTACTTATTGATACATAACCAACACTGATTCAGAAAATATCGTTCTTGTGCAACACAGCTAGCTCTTTATTTCCATGAAGTAATTAGTGCTGTCGACAAGGGATCTCAGATCGATTCTATATTCCTAGATTTCCAGATGGCTATTGATACCGTTCCTCACAAGCGACTGTTAATCAAATTGCGTGCATATGGAGTATCGTCTCAGTTCTGTGAGTGTATTTGTGATTTCCTCTCAGAGATTTCACAGTTCGTAGTGATAGACGGTAAATCATCGAGTAGACAGAAGTGATATCTAGCGATCCGCAAGGTAGTGTTATAGGCCCTCTGCTGTTCCTGATTTACCTAAATGACCTAGGTGATAATCTGGGCAGTCCCCTTAGAATTTTTGCGGATGATGCTGTAATTTACCGTCTAGTAAAATCATCAGACGATCAATTCCAATTACAAAAAGATCTAGTGAGAATTTCTGTATGGTGCGAAAAGTGGCAATTGGCACTGAACAAAGAAAAGTGCGAGGTCATCTTCATGGGTACTAAAAGAAATCCGATTAATTTTGGGTATGCGATAAATCACACAAATCTAAGGGCTGTCAATTCGACTAAATACCTAAGAATTACAATTATGAACAACTTAAATTGGAAAGACCACATAGATAATATTGCGGGGTAGGCGAAACAAAGACTGCGCTTCGTTGGCAGTACACTTACCAAGATACGACAAACCTACTAAAGACACAGCGTACATTGCACTTGTCCGTACTCTGCTGAAATACTGCTGCGCGGTGTGGGATCCTTACCAGGTAGGATTGACGAGGGACATCGAAAAAGCGGAAAGAAGCGCAGCGCGTTCGTGTCATAGCTCAACAGGGTGAGAGTGTCACTGATATGATACGCGAGTTGGGGTGGCAGTAACTGAAACAAAGGCGGTTTTCTTTGCGGATAGATCTATTTACGAAATTTCGATCACCAACTTTCTCTTCCGAATGCGAAAATATTTTTTTGACACCCACCTACGTAGGGAGAAATGATCATCATAGTAAAATAAGAGAAATCAGAGGTTGAACGGAAATATTTAGGTGCTCCTTTTCCCACGATCCATTCGAGAGGGGAATGGTGGAAAAGTAGTATGGAAATGGTTCGATGAGCCCTCTGCCAGGCACTTAAATGTGAATTGCAGAGTAACCATGTAGATGTAGATGTAGATGTAGATGTAGATGTAGATGTGGTTGATTTTGGTCTGGTTTTGAATCAATTCAGCCATTTCGTTTAGGAAATACATTGAAGTTAGAAAAGTTATCGTGTAGCGATATGGAAGTATACAGATTGCAGTAGTCACGCGTACAAAAGGGATAAAAGGCAGTGTCTTGGTGGAGCTGTCGAGTTGGTTCACGGGAAAATGTTTCCGACGTGATTATGGTCGCAAGACGGGAGTTAACAGACTATGGACGCGGAATGGTAGTTGGAGCTAAGCGCAGAGGACATTCCATTTCAGAAACTGTTATGGAATTGAAAATTCCGAGATCCACAGTGTGATGAGTGTGCCGAGAATACCAAATTGCAGGCATTACCTTCACCGGTGACAACGCAGTGGCCGACGGCCTTCACTTAACGACCGAGAGCTGCAGCGTTTGCGTAGAATTGTCAGTGCTAACAGACAAGAAATACTGCATGAAATAACTGCAGAAATCAAAGTGGGACGTACGACGAACGTATCTGTTTGGACAGTGAGGCGAAATTTGGCGTTAATAGGTTATGGCAGCAGACGACCGACCGTTAGCGCCTTTGCTAACAGCACGACGATGCCTGCTGCGGCTCTCTAGGGCTGGTGACCATATTGGTTGGACCCTAGACGACTAGGAAACAGTGGTCTGGTCTCATGTGTCACGATTTCATTTGGTGAGAGCTGATAGTAAGGTCCGAGTGTGACACAGACTTCACGAAGCCATGGTCCCATGTTGTTAACAGGACACTGTGCATGCTGGTGGTGGTTCCATAATGGGGTGAGTTGTGTTCACATGGAATGTAAAGGGTCCTCTGGTCCAACTGAACCCATGATTGACTGGAAATGGTTATGGTCGGCTACTTGGAGACAGTTTTCATGGACTCCATGTCCCAAAACGACGATGGACTTTCATGAATGACAATGTGCCATGTCACCAGTCCAGAATTCTTCGCGACAGGTTTGAAGAACATTATGGGCACTTCGTAGGAATGATTTGGCCACCCAGACATGAATCCCATAGAACATTCATGGGACGTAATAGAGAGGTCAGTCTGAGCACAAAATCCTGCTATGACACCACTTCCGCAATTATAGACGGCTATAGAGGCAGCATGGCTCACTGTTTCTGTAGGAGATTCTAACGACTTGTTGAGTCCATGCCACGTCGAGTTGCTGCACTACGCCAGGAAAAAGGAGGTCCTACACGATATTAGTAGGTACCCATCAACTTCTGTCACCTAAGTGTATGATACGATTTCTTGATTGAACTCGAGTGTTGGGCAACGGTAAATCATTGATTGAGGGTATCGACCTGACTACTTCGAAAGGGAACAGAGTGCGTCAGACCATGGACAGCCACTGCCCAGAGACTCGCCCAGGCGGTGGTCATCCGGGGCGTCCCCATTGCGCTGGCGTCCGACATCTGGCGCCTGGCCCAGAACTTTATGTAACCCGGCGCGGCGGGTCGGCGACCCACTTGCGCTCGGGTCCCCGTGTCTCGACGCCGCGCCGCGACGGCTGCAGCCGTTAACGCGGTCAGTGTTTCCCTATTAGGAGGGGCGCGACACTGGCGCTGGACCAGCGAACAGCGGGCACAGCTGCGGCCGGCGTCTCGTCTAGCGCTGCAGGTGAAGTCGCTAGTGCCAGAGACAAAACTGTAAAGCATTTGCACGGAATTTCGAAAGACTGAATTATTGCGGTGGGGCCGCTCTACTTTTCTCACCGTAGTGGCTAGCGTTCCTTTTTCTTTGTTTCATCTGGACATGTGTAATGTCTGATTGTACAGAGTGATCTTATTTCTGTGTTATAATGAATGTAAATGTCACACATGTATTCTGAAAAGTCAAATTATGCTCTTCAAAAACAAGACAAAACAATTAAAGTATCCGGTGACTACATTAAAACCTGAGTCATAACTGGGACCAGTCAACTCCTAGAAATACTTGGCTGTAACAATTTATAACGATATAAAGGATTACATAAGGTCATGGGTAAGGCAGGTGACAGATTTCGATTTATTGGTGGGATACTGCGATAATACAATGAGTCTAAAAAGAGATACTGCTAACAAAACACTTGTGCTACCCATCCCAGGATACTACTCAAGTGTGTTGGACCGATATGATTCAAGACTACAGTTGCGCTGCGGTTTGGTAGTTTAGGTGCACTACATAAATCACATAGTAAATGGCAGGACTACCTGCAGTATTGGTTGCATTGGCAGGGAAAAAAAATGAATGTGTATGAGAGAAACTGGGAACCGACGACTTCTGTTGTTTTGTATGATTGTTTTGCATATAACTAGAACCTTACATTATTTAGTGTTAGTCCATTATGTATTGTACACACAGAATATAAATTACTTTTTATAAGTAATAAAAATTAGTTGATTCATTAACTTCTGCGCTTTTATGTAACGAAACCAATTAATTTCGATGGAAGTATAGTTTACATGGATTTTATATATATATATATATATATATATATATATATATATATATATATATATATGTGTGTGTGTGTGTGTGTGTGTGTGTGTCTGTGTTCTCAACAGAATGCTCTTCATCATGTTCAGGTGCATGAGTTTCCCGTTACCGTTGAGAAATGCGAAAGTTGTTTATGAATAACACAAATATGTTTCATGTAAGTTCCACCAAGTATTGAAGCGATGATGATGTATATCTGTTACGCTGTTTTTTTTTCTTTTTTTTTTAATTTCACCTTTGCGTTGAGGAAATAGCGTTTTCTAATGCTGTATGACAAATCTGTATTCTTTCCTTTATTTTTATTACAACATCCCACTGTTTCACTTGAAAAATCAACTGTTTTAAAATAAAACCAGAACTAAACGTCGACAGTTTCAGTTTTGCTATAAATACGTTTTATTTTTAAGTAACAGAGCGGAGGACAGCAATGTACAAAAAGAAATGTTCCATAGGCTGCCTGGCCCTATATATAATTATATCCTCACTCAGTTTCTAGATAGTTCACCGCATCCGGTTTTTAGGGGAATCTAGAAATACAATGTTCGCGTATGTAAAGAAGGAGATCGTTATGAAGAACCGGTCAATATGTATGCAACACACCTAACATATAGGTAATGTGGGTAGGACCTTAACTGAGCAAAGCTGCTAGGAAAACTACCGTAGTCTGCTCTTACTTATGATAATCTACGGTAGCCTGTGGTAGTTTTACAACTCCTTTCAGGACTAACAGGGGATATTCAACGTACACACGGACGGGCAGTGCGAATGATCGCAGGTCCATTTGACTCACGGGAGATCGTTATGGAAGTGCTGATAAACCTGCAGTAACAGCCACTGGAAGGCAGGTGCTAACTATCCTGAAAAGCCTACAAAGGTTCAGGAAACAGATGCAAATGAGAAATCTGGGAATATACTACAGCTCCCTACGCATCGCTTTCACAGGTGTCTCTAAGACGAAATTAGACTAATTTTAGAACGAACAAAGGCAATTAAGCAACCATTCTCCCGCCCATCGCACTCAAGTTAGACGTAGACAGTTCCTAGTATGTGATACACTGTGAGCTGCCTTCTTCCACGGACCTAACTGGTTTTACGAGTATGGATGTAAATGTAAGTCAGGATTACAGAGAAAAATGGACGAGAGGGGACCGTACCTTGCACCGCCGTGTGAGAGGTATTTCTGCTTTCGCAGTCTATAGAAATCATGCAAAACGTGCAAGTACTAAGGAAAATGATTATCGTAATACATCAAAAGGTACACTAGCTTTGCACGGCCGAGTACTTTTGACATAATAAAATGAAAGAATTTCTGACGTTGGCAGAGCATAAAATATCTTCATATTGACCAGTTGAGGACGGCATACGAGTACATACATCTTGATACAATCTGCAATGATACTGACATGCTATCGTGCACGGGGTTCCTATCTAACCCACTAAAGAATAGAATGACACCAATTATCTACCCTGCATGACTGTGACATTGAAATATATATGTACTGGGCTTCCAAGCTCTGTACACAATTGCTTTGTCATATCAGTCGTCTGTGTCTTTGACGTCCTTCTTGTGGCAGCGACCTTGCCAAGTGAGAAAGCGAAACACGCCGCGACTGACAGATACTTGTTCCATTATTACAGCAACATCGTCGTCATCATCTCCAACTCAGATGCAGCCAAGATGGTGCCTACTGAGACCCGGACATCACATTGTCGCTTATCCATTGATGAGTGAATTAAAGTGCATCAGGTTAATTATTATCAATGATTAATAGCCGTTAGTGAGCTGTAAATGTAAACGTAATGGTAGACGTAATTCACTTAGTTGATAACTCACTAACCGACTCGCAGGGAAGACCGGTGGGCGTAGTTTAAAGTAAAAGGTAGCAGTAAAATCCGTCTGCTTCGGGAAAGTCTGAAAGCTGTTGCGAACCACAGACTAAACCTGCAGATTATACACAGTTTTTTTAAAATGTAACAATTAATATTGTGGCTATGATATTTTACTTTTTATTGTTGTTACTGTTGTATTATTGTATCATTAAGCAATAATTTAAAGCTTAAAAATATTTTCTTCGAAATTTATTCCTAAAACTAAACTGTAATGGGTATAAAAACTAGTGCCGGCTCGGTTATCGAACCCGGATTTCCCACTTACCGTGGGTGGTCGCCTTACTACTACACGAGAACGCCCCCGGAACGAGCCAAACTTCCGTACGTCACGTACGCGTCTATTTCTTCTCATGGATTAGTAATTCAGTTACCCTCATCCGTACAGCGTGTGATTTCTTTGCAGGTTATTAGAATAAAGACAACGAGTAACCATAAACTATTGTATTCATTTTCGTCACAGGCCTTTCCTTACCTGACTAGATCACTCGCCAGTGGTTGAACTGTCCTGTGAGAGGGAAGACAAGGTGATGGAGGGGTGGGGGGCGAAGAGGGGTGAGGGTAAAGGCTTTGTGTGATGCGCGCTGCGATAAGGCGGACGCAGTCAGCTGGTTTGCCATTTTCGATCTAAGAGGACACGGTTTGCGGTATGTGTCCCAAATTATAATATCTGAAATTTTAACCACTGTTGCTCAAAAGCGTTGTCTACGTCTACATCTGCATTTACATCCATACTCTGCAAACCACTGTTAAGTGCATGACAGATGGTACGTCCTACTGCATCAGTTATCAGGGATTTTCCGGTTTCACACACGTATTTTATGCAGGGGAGAGTTTTCTTCTGACTCCAAATATCGTAGTCATTCTCGGCCCATTCAAAGGGGCAACTAATTTCATATGAAACTATTTTTGATTATTATCTGTCTTGGACATGCAGGTTGATCAAAAGTGTATTCGGTATTTTGGCAGTCAAGAAGGAAGCTAGCTTCGTATCAATAGAGTTGGAGTCGACCCATTAAGACTAATTGTAGCCCTAAATAGCTACGCAGTTTCTGATCAATCGGTCTACTTATACAGGATGTAAATTTTAAGTTGACAGACGAGAATAACTCGAAAAATAAGCTTCACACGAAAAAATGTATAGAATTCAAAGTTCATTATTTTCGAGAGGGACATCTGCTAGTTCTAAAATTATCCCAGGCTCCTGGGGGTGGGGCGGGAGACAACTTTAAAATTTAGCGAATCAAAAATTACGCAGTAAATAAGTATTTTTTATTTATCCGTAACCATTTTCCAAGCAAAAATGAGAACATGGATTTTTTTGAATTGCAGCGTCAACTACCAAAAATCAAAACAAATTCTTAAGACAAAATGTACGTTGTTTTTTATTTAGAATCTGATTCTGCCATAAGAAAGGGGGTTCCCATTTGAAATTTTAAAGTTGCCTCCCGCCCCACCCCCAGAGGGCTGGGGTGGTGGGCTAATTAGAGAACCAGCAGATGTCCCCCGCGAAAATAATCAGCTTTGGATTGTACACAATTTTTCGTGTGAAACTTATTTTTCGAGTTATTCTGGATTGTCAACTTAAAATTTACACCCTGTATATTACGCTGTATTCTTGGATAGGTCTTGTGAATTCTGAAGATGGTGACATGTAGTTATACCTGGTAGCTGGCTTCACGAGAGAAAAGAAACTGCAGTAAAATATGGAACGCCTCCATATAAACACCTTTTCAATAAAATAACTTAGGAGCTAACAAGTTGATATCATGACATCTAGCTATAAAGCATTCTAAAGGTTGTTAATAAACAAAAGAACTCTATGAAAACTGAAGTAATTAAAACAAGTAGTTACTTAATAATTACATCTTGTGACATAGCAAAAGAGAGGAATCAATTAGAGGTAAATAGCCCTCATAGAACATCACAGTGCTGCACAGTTCTTCTTTGGCGAGACAGGAAATGCTGTTAAAGGAAGCAAATCGTTCCATCGGCAGAAAGTACAGCTAATTTCATATCTTGATAGATTAAAAAGTTTGAAGCATTGATCGTACATCAAAATACGCTCATCTCTGCATGCTATCGTTTGCAGAAAATGCTCCTTTCGATATCGTGAACAGTTTGTGAAATACCACACGTGTTATGATCACGGGATTCGCGTTGCGCATGGGTAAAACTGCAGGTGACCTTATGATATATATACAAGTCAATATCTCGGGAGCATCGTAAATATCCTTCTCCTCTCAACGTTATGTACAATTTCGACATGTTGTTGCATTTTATAACCAGAAACGTATGACCTGAAATGAACCATAAGTAAAATCTACACGTAGCGTTTTTACCTCTGAAAACGCTACTATGATGCATAAAGATAACAAATTCAGTCCTTTATCAAGCAAATATGTCAGGCTGTAATATGAGAAAGAATTAATTTTTTTCACAATCTATATTTTTTAAAATCGGGTGAAAAGTATTTCGTAACAGCTACGACATCCCATCAAGTGATTTGCGTACAGTTTATGTAATGTGCCTGCACTGCACAAATAGGAGAGAGTAACAGCATCGTTCCACCTCGCGATGAATCGCTGCCGGCCTTTGTTGCCGTGCGGTTCTAGGCGCTTCAGTCTGGAACCGCGTGACCGCTACGGTCGCAGGTTCGAATCCTGCCTTGGGCATGGATGTGTGTGATGTCCTTAGGTTAGTTAGGTTTCAGTAGCTCTAAGTTCTAGGGGACTGATGACCTCAGGTGTTAAGTCCCATAGTGCTCAGAGCCATTTGAGCCATTTGATGAATCGCTCGAATGTTTGGACGGTTCTGCGGTGAGCCGCATCTGCATCAGATCTCTTATGTAGAGCTGTTAGCAAATTCATGAAGACTGTTTCTCATTCATTAGACACACAGTGATAAAATAATATAACCACTGCCCATCGCGAGATTGGATGCTACCTGGTGGCAGTGTGGGCACATGACGTGGTGAGGAAATTTGATTAATAGAGCAAAGACGAATGGAGAATCAATCTAGTGACGATACGGACCGCTAGTAGGGAAACCCGCTAACATAGACGACATTGACATAGGACAGATTCTTATGGACCGATTTCTAGGAACGAGCATCTTGGAAATGGCGAACTGGTCGGCTGTCCACGTGCTATTGTCGTGAGCATCTGTGGGAAGTGGTTAACGGCGGTGAAACCACGAGTATGCGACAAGTTGTTCAGTGTCCACACCTTATCATAGAAGTTTGGGTTATCTCGCACTGTTATGCAAGTTAAATGGCGATCTGCGACAGACTTGACGTCAGGGTAAAAGCTGATGGAGGCGCAAGTGTTCGAAGTCCACCATTCAGCGCACACTGTTCAACGCAGGGCTCCATATCAGACAAGTTCTCATGTTGACCCAACGACAGTGTCAATTACGACTGGTCGGATGAATCATATTTGTTGTTACGACAGCTCAATAGTCATACGTGGATAAGCCATCATCCCGCTGAACTCAGATCAATATCTTGGGCAACATATTTTCATGATCTGAACCCTACGGAAAATATCTGGGATGCTACTGGGCACCAGTTCAGGCCTACATACCATCAGCCCATAATTTGCGTCAATTGTGTCACATGTTCGGGAAAGTTACAAAGGATTTGTCGAATCCATGCCATCCAGAATCGTAGTTGTATTACTTTCCGAAGGTGGACCAGCGCCGCGTTAAGCAGGTGGTCATAATGTTTTGGCTCATCAGTGTACCTTGCGAGTACCCTCATGACAGAAGTCAGAATATCTAGAACGAATCTTGCGTTCTGTAGTGGGGTGATGGATGTAGGCAATACAGAGGTACCGATAGAACTGAAAATCTGAGGGCGCCTCGTGAGTCTTGCCTGGATAGTTCACTCGGTAAGAGCATTGCTTGCAAAAGGCAAGATACTGGCTTTCATTCGCTGACCGGCATACGGTTTAAATTCTCTTTAAGTTTCAGGATTTAGAATTGTTACGCAGACACTATTGAATTCAATACCAGAAAATTTCAAGAACCAGACTCTGTCAAGAGGATGGAAGAGAAAATAATACGATTGTCGTCTCCAACAAAAATATCACAGTGACAATAGCTGCAGCTGAGCTTAAACTGACTGAAGTGGGCTTAGATTCTTCTGAAACAGTGTTTGAATTATAAAAGGGCGTGGTGTATGTTCTTTCGGACATGACCTGAAGAACAGACATCAACCGAAATCCGCAGCTGTGATGGATATTATGTAAACTGAAGATGGAGGAGGGAGGAAGGAAATGAAAAGGAAGGTACTATTAACGCCAGCTGCATTGAGACTTTCTGCGGAATCAGTGGCGACGAGCCAAAATGTCTGCCGGACTGGGATTCGAACCTGGGATCTCCTGTTTACTATGCAGTTTCGTTAACCACTTCGCCCCCTGGCCGACCCAGATTCCGACCTAGTGCCATCTATCCTCAGTCCCTGTCCACGACCTCCATGCTCGCTGTTTTGAGATTCTCGCAAAAGTTCGAACGTAATTGTGCATCCACACTGAAGGTGTTGAGGTGAATTAATTATATGAATGAGTGGTGTCTGATATTTCAGATATGATTCCCCATAAAGTCCCAGTGCGGCTGACATGAATAGTTTCTTCCTTTTCCTTTCCTTCCCCTCTCCCCCCTCCACCTTCAACTTACATAATAACATATAATTAATTCGGCTCGGTGGACATGAATCCATTGCACATTTACGTTCGGCCTTCTGCGGGAATGTCGAAGTAACGAACATGGAGGACATGGACAGGGATTGTGGATAGGTGGCACTAGGTGGAAATCTGGGGCGGCCGAGAGGTGTCCCGATATAGTACGACACACAGTGCGTCCAGGTGCCGCAGTGGTTAACGAAACTGCATAGTAAACAGCAGATCCCAGGTTCGAGTCCCGGGCCTGCAGACATTTTCGCTCGTCGCCGCTGATACCACATATCCGCATAAATTCTCAATGCAACCTTTCTTCCGCCTCCAATTTCAGTTTACATAATTGCCTAAGTAAAATATTCATTGTAGAACTGCTACAGAGAAGGCTTGTGTTTACAGTATAGTGGATTTTCTGGTAGGAAGGCTTGGAGAGAAGTAGTCGCAAATAAATATTTAAATTGGTCCACGATGGCTGCTAGAATGCAATAACTTGTAGCTCACTGTCAATGGCAGATACCCATTGTTCCGGCGTAACGAGAAGTGTCTGCACGAAGACGAAGAACGCAAGAGCAGAGAAGGCTGTGAGACGACGTCAGCCAATAGCCCGCTGACTAACGACGCATCACGTCAGGAGCGGCCCCTATCCGAAAAGAATATAAGCGCCGATCCTGCCAACCTCGGCTGCACAGTACTAGACCGGTACTAGGAGAGCACTGCGATAGTTATTAATGATCCATATCCATTGCTTGTATGGACAAGACACTGACTCTTTACTGCCGCCCATCGCTTGCGACACATTCTTGTAATACCAAGTTAAGTAATGTCAATCTTCTTTATTGTAATGAAACTATTAATGTGATTTGCCTGAATTTTTGTATAGCCTTCTGAGAACGCGGCATCCTTCAGGCACCCTATACGAGACGAGTGGGCAGGACCCACATTGCATCCCATCCTCGTCGTCAATACAAGCAATGGATATGGATCATTAATAACTGCTATCGTAGTGCTCTCCTAGCACCGGTCTAGTACTGTGCGGCCGAGGCTGGCAGGAGCGCCCGCTTACATTTTCTTTTTGTAGAGGCTGCTCTTGTCTTGGTGCGGTCCTAGTCAGTGGGCTATTGGCTGACGTCGTCTCACAGCCTTCTCTGCTCTTGCGTTCTTCGTCTTCGTGCTGGCGTTTTTCGTTACGTCGCAACACCCATTATCAACATATATAAGTTGTCGTGCCTTGTAAGAAGCTCAGTTTTTATACGTTAGTGCTGTGTCTTTGTTTGACAGTGTCTGTATAGTTCGACGCAATATCATGGGTCGAACTACACAGACACTGTCAAACACAGACAATGAACTAATGTATTTCATGACAAAACCAAGACAACCTAACGAGAAAAATAAATAAATCCCTCCCTCTGCTGCAATCACATAATTGTATGAGAACTACGGGAAGCAGACCCTGGGACGAATGGAGATTAAGGTCGGTCTTTGAAGCATGCTCGGATAGCCGAAGTTGTTGAGAAGACAATGAACCAGGCGGGGCACATCCCTAGTACGCGGCTTGCTTGAGGTCCTCCTGCCTGCGATCACTTCACCACCGGTGTCTGTCGGCCACATCGTGCCTCATTTGTCCCACATTTCGATTTTTCTGGCGAGTAGTTACACACATACCAGCCTCCCAGATACCTGTCCTTCCAGGACCAAGGATTTTTACAACCTACTATTGCACCGTGTTCCCTGTAATGCGATTGAGATCAAGTAGGCCTCCATCCGGTGGCCCATTGTGTGGACTGCCATCCACCATGCCCTTCCTCGCTACGGATGTCCGCGCGATGTGGTATCACAGGAAATTTGCAACAAAACAGCGGCTGCACATCATTGGTTTATCGGATTCCCCACTTTGTCTCCTACGCCAGCAACTCGACGCTGATGACTACCGTCTGACGTATGCCTCTTTGCACGACGTCTGGCGACTTGTGTAGCACAGCACTGCCTGCCATCTCCGAGTGCCACCAGAAGCGATCGATTCGCGAATGTTTCTATACCCGGAGGACATAAAAAAAAATAAAAAATAAAATAAAATAAAAATGGTTCAAATGGCTCTGAGCACTATGGGACTTAACTTCTGAGGTCATCAGTCCCCTAGAACTCAGAACTACTTAAACCTAACTAACCTAAGGACATCACACACAACCATGCCCGTAGCGGTCGCACGGTTCCAGACTCCCGGAGGACAAACATTTTCCCGCCGCCAAATATCATGCCATTACGTGGGTCAAGCGGTGGTCGATCGGTTACCTATTCCGTGAGGGACCAAACTCCCGCCTCGACTTATGGACCTGTTTATAAACAGCTCACGCAGTGCTCGAACACAGGCCATGTAACCGAACGTAATTTGCCTCCCATCTTCGAGGGGTCTTCGTTAGCCCTCCACTTAGTTGGGGAGTGCCTGGAGCTGAGGGCATCTACCATTCCCCCCCCCCCCCCCCCCCGCCAGCCACCCACTCCCACCCCTCCCCGCGTCACCCTTCCGGTGGTGACTGAGCTGAAGCCGCGTATGTTTGGTACTACCCACGACCCCCTAGGATGGAAGAACACACCGTAAATGCGTCGATTTTATTTATTTTTCTTTTCTTTTCCCCAGTATTCCTTTTCTTGCAGTGTGGATGATGTGTGTTCCACGTAATTTCATAATAATATTAAAAATTACAATAAATACAAAAAATAAATAAACAAAACAAAGCCTTCCACATCTGTTGATTCTTGTGTCTCTAACTTTCTTGTGGCCCACAGGCTCGATGGCGGTGAGGGAGACACTGTGGCCAGGCCTCGGGTTTGGATCCCTGCCCACGCTACCCCCTGAGTCCCCAACGGTCCCTTCATAAAATAAAGAAGTGGTTAAAGCGACAAGCGGGAAATCCGGGTTGGAGTCCCGGTCCGGCACTAATTTTCATATGTTTCCGGCGAACTGTATAGTTGCTATCGTACCGCATCCACAATTTGTGAATAGATTTCATGATCAGTTTTTATAATTACATTTAGAACTGCAATCATTGTGAAGATGTTCAGTGTCTCTCCGCAACAGGCTCTAGTTCTAAGATTTCTAGCAAAATCATTTCAGAGCATCAAGGTGGGACATTATGAACGTCCTGTCTTTGAATGAAGTCGCGCGTGCGACGCCTGCAGTCTGCGAGCGACCTTCATCGGTTGTCAGCGTGCGCGTGACACGTGCCACCAGAAATAATGAGGGCTGGACAAAAAACTAACGGACATGACACGGTTAAGTGAATGACGCAACAAGCTTTTCGGTTAATGAAGCCAGGACCTTGGCGTGCCGGATCGTGTCCGCTTGCTGAGACAGCTGTAATTGGCGGCGCACTGCCAAATCCGGCAACTTTCTTCTGCCTGCATCTTTTTTTACGACGAGACCTCCTCGTCATTCAGCTCCTAGCTAGCAGACAGTGGCGACCGGTTCCTGCAGAAAGGGCACATGGCAGCTTAAGAAGAGGTGCGGAAATTATGTGCAAATAAAATAAAAAATACGAAACTTGTATTTGCTTCTCAGAATGCAATTTATGTCAGGACGGGTGACGAAACTGTAGTTACTTATTCGGCTGCGTAATTTTAGATCTTCAAAAGAGTAGTGGAGGATGACATTTAGTTACCTACTTCACTGATTATGTTTTCAAAACAGGAGCCATGATGTTGATATGCAGGCAGTCTCGTAGACAGGCATATGACGCAGACTCTTTTTTTATTGTCATTCTGTTTCATTTCGTAGGCAAACTATGTCTCTATTCCGTGGGCTTACACCAGTGAGGACCGACCTCTGGTTCTACAGAGATACTTTTATAGAAACAGCTTCAAGGGACAGATACTGAGTGTATTTTTTGACTAACATTAAGTTACACATTCCAAATGGACATTTGCCATTCGTCTTTTAAGTGAGCTACCAAAGACTGACGAAGACTTTCCTCGTTTCGTGCTTCATTAGGGCGCTATTAGTATTCTGCTTAAGCTTTAAGATCGTGCTGACAGGCCAGGTGGATTACATGTTCCATGCCCGCCCGGTTGGCCGTGCGGTCTAACGCACGGCTTTCCGGGCGGGAAGGAGCACCGGTCACCGACACGAATCCGCCAGGCGGATATGTGTCGAGATCTGGTGAGCCGACCAGTCCGTAGATGGTTTTTAGGCGGTTTTCCATCTGCCTCGGCGAATGCGGGCTAGTTCCCCTTATTCTGCCTCAGCTACACTATGTCGGCGATTGCTGCGCAAACAAGTTCTCCACGTGCGCGTACACCACCATTACTCTACCACGCAAACATAGGGGTTACACTCGTCTGGCGTGAGACGTTCCGTGGGGGGTCCACCGGGGGTCGAACCGCACAATAACCCCGGGTTCGGCGTGGGGCGGCGGAGGGGTGAAGTGGACTGTGGTAGTCGTCGTGGGGTTGCGGACCACTGCGGCTGCGGCTGCAGCGGGGACGGAGCCTATGGATCATTTGAACCATTCTTTCATTGAAATGATGTGCGCGTGTTAACATTAATGAACACACAATTCTTTTAGTCCTACTCTTGCAGTTACAGTTAAAAAGAATTTTTTTACTAGTTACCAGCTCTTAAGTAGAAATTCATCAATGGAATAGTTGTACAGGAGAAATGATTTTAAGTTAGATTAAAAACCTGCTTTGCTATATGTCACACATTTTACGTTATTTCGCAAATGATCAGAAATCTTTTTTGCTGCATATTGAACTCCTTTCTGAGCCTCTGACGACTGTATTAATGGGTAATGAAGGTCTTTTTCCCTCCATTGTTTTAGGTATGACATCACTGTTTTTCTCAAATTCTGATAGATTATTTATGACGAATTTTACTACTGAATATATGTACTGTGGCGGCCAGTTAAATTTACTAGCTATTGAAGTGTGACTGCTGCTCATGAGCTACATCATTTGTTGATATGACTCTGTTTGTTGTACGGAACTGAATATAACGTTTTTTTTTCTTTCAAACTTTAGACAGAATCCACATCCTGAGAACAATTTTATGATTATCTGGAAAACATTATTTACCATCTCTTCCATTGATTTCTCTCTAACGGTATTTATTACAACACTACTATGTAATGAGGAATACGCAGGTATGGTGTATGTTTATGGCTTCTGCGAAGGTAATGCTACCGCTGCAAGAGAAGCATACCATAGGCGATTTCCGACTTGACAATTACCTGATCGCAGGGTGTTTACCAAAGTGTTTATCACTTTGCGTGCAACAGGCTCTCTTCCAAGTTGACATATTTCGTCCGAGCGTGCACGTCAACAAACAACGAACTTTGCAAGAACAGGAAGAAATTATCACAAATGTTTAGCGAAGTCCCGGTACGAGCATACGAAGAATGTCGCTGCGTATGAATATCCCACAGACACGTGTATGGGAAACATAACATGCGGAAAACCTGTATCCATTTCACATACAGCGTATCCAAAATCTCCACGCTGGCGAAAAAGCCCAACGACTTCAATTCTGTCACTGGGTAACTGAGAATAGTCATTTGCTTCCATACATACTATTCACTGACGAAGTCCAGTTTTCACGACATGGAATAAACAACACACGCAATAATCATCGATGGTCACGGGAAAATACACACGCTTCAGTGGATAGCAATTTCCAAGTTCATTTTACCATAAATTTTTGGTGCAGCATGATCAGTAACCTTTTGATAGGTTCATTTATTATCAATCAGCGATTGACGTGAAAGAGGTACCTGCATTTTTTGGAAAAATCATTTCTGGAACTATTGGAAGACGTTCCTTTAGCCAAGCGAAATGGAATGTACTATCAACATGACGGTGCCGCTCCACATGTTACCTTACGTGTGAGGGACCATCTCAACCGCACCTACCCTAATCGCTGGGTTGTCTGTGGCGGTGCTATTAACTGGCCTCCAAGATCACCTGACCTTACACCTTTAGATTTTTGTATTTGGGGTTGGTTGAAATCAGAGGTGCACAAAGTGAAAGTAAATACACGAGATGAACTGCTTCGTCGCATCGTGGGCATTGCTGAATTGATTAGGAACCAACACAGGCAACTGAACAAGCAACACAACATGTTATCGCTAGAGCGCAAAAGTGCATGGACGTTTATGGTGGGATATTCGAAACTGTTCTGTGAACATTGCAACATCTGTACGATAAGTGTTACAGTCGTTTGTAAAAGACGTGGTACGTTTTTTTCCCACTGAATAGATGTAACATGCATGTTGTAATGCATTATGTACTAAATGCGAAGTAAATACATACTATGTAAAAATGTGTAACATAACTGTACTTCTCTGAAACAACGTTCATATAACATTTTTTGTTCACAATTACATTCATTGTCACTGTGTAAAATATTGACCTTTCTTCCCCAAACAGTCTGTATATATGCACTAATAGATCGATAATAGAGGATCATACAAAAAACAGTAAAAGAGAGACAGCAGAACAGGAAAGAAAAGGAACCCACTTTCAGCTCGCGAATCACGTATTTTGATCACTGTCGGATTCGCGTTGTGGTTTCCCTCTTGTCACTAAAATTTTCTACCCTTTAGACATAGTTTGAATTATTCGGCCCGACATTTTACATCCTGTTTGTTAAGTTTGATCCAAACCAGCTGTGCTTAAAGCCATCAGTTCTATAAAATATATTTGTTAAGAGAGTAACTTGATCTACACAATCAAACGCCTTGGAAATATCAGAATAATTCCAAAGACGATATTTCATTACTGAAGTGAGTGATTTTTATAAATTGATTTTTATAAAGTGATTTTTAAATATGGTATTCTCAGTCTAGCAACCCTTCTGGAATCCGAACTGTGACCTTTTAAGTACAGTGTATCCACTACAGTGTGAGATTACTCCTGAGTACGTAACTTTTTGCAACATTTTGGAAAATAAAGCGCGAAACTCCATCGTTTCCACGTTTTTCTTAATGCGAAGACGACAGAGACGACAGAGCACGCCAATGGCCACAGCAAGCGACAACCCTGAGAACAACGGTGTTCCGCATCCCCATCAGCGACATCGGTGTCCCTGGGGTACTGTGGGACAGCAATATGGTCATTAGCTTACCTTCTGTTTTGTTTACTGGCCAGATGTAGATGCTATACTTACATACTCATTTTCAGTTGCTGATCCATTTTAATACTATTCATTGGTAACTGTCTACTGAAAAGCAGATTTAGTAAAAAGTGATTTATACTTACGTAATAGAAACTATAAAATATCAAGCTTGTTGTGACTATAGACTTTGTTTCACTCTCTGTTTGTAGCCACAACAGAACCTATGGCACGATATCAGATCTGATTTAGACATTTGGTATTACTTCTGGATGGTCTCCATTTCCCAGTTCTCCTGGCTATTGACGAAGTCAAGCAAACGCACCATTACTTTCCATCAAAACTCTGAAGCTAAGTTTCTCACTGAATAATAGTTACAGAATGTCAGCAGCCCACATTAAGGGGTTTTAATGGTGAGATAAGTGATTAAAGGAAGGGTATGGACTGTCAAAGTGCAGCATTTGTGTAGTAGATTGGATCTTGGAACTAAAATTTTGGGGGCGGAACTTAAGCGACCACGGCGTGCCAGAGAATTACTGAAGGGAGCTTCGAGAGATAGAGTAGATAAGTGCTTCAGTCCGGAACCGCGCTGCTGCTACGGTCACAGGTTCGAATCCTGCCTCGGGCATGGATGTGTGTGACGTCCTTAGGTTATTCAGGTTTAAGTAGTTCTAAGTATAGGGGACTGATGACCTCAGATGTTAAGTCCCATAGTGCTTAGAGCCATTTTGTAGATAAGTGCCTGGCCATTTTGGGAAAGGTGCAACAAACGTGTGGAGTGTCAGGTAGGCTTGATACCGAAACGTGGCATGATTTTAGTAATGGAAGTGGTCAGCATGGGGTAAACATTTTCTACAGAATCTGCCACACTACACTAGCTACATACTTGACGAGTACTTGATTCTCGAGTTGACGGTGGATTCCTTTACCGCTGTCTCTGTTTCTTCAGTCCTTTGTATGAACTTCCGCTATCGATGGTGTCAGTGCATCTACGGCGTTATGATCTAATAAAGTGCAGACTGTGTTAGCAGTCGGATGTGACTTAATGTAGTTCTCATGAGAGTGATATTAGCAAGTCGATTGTGGAATGGGACCTGAGCTACAGGAGGTGGACGGATATATGGAAACACAAAAAACGCATCATATTGCTATGGCTGAAATGGTGTAGGAAAACCGTTGGCATTCAAAACAGCTTCCAGTAGTCTCGGAATGGATAAATACGGGTCCTGTATGGCTTTCACAACGGTATGGTAAAACTGTTGTCATTCAATGTACCTTCCAGTCGTTTCGGAATGGATAAATAAAGGTCATGTATGGTTTTTAAGTGGACATCGTACCATTCTTCCTGCGCAATAGTGCCAAGTTCATCTAACGATAATGGAGGTGGATAGTGACCACTAACCCTTCTCTAGTAGTAGAGAACAAAGACTTAATCCTATTGAGATACCGTGACCGTGATGGAGAGGGAACAGGAGACAATTCACCCTAGTGCTCACAAAACCACTCCTGGTATACGCGAGCTGTGTGAACAGGGCCTTATTTTCTTGAAACACAGCATCAACGTATGGGAACAAATATTGCTTCATGGGGTGGATTTGATCATCCAGAATGGTCACATAATACCTGGCCGTAATGCGACCTTCCAAGGTAGCCATAGGGCCCTTGGTACTGTAACGTTAGGGGTACGTTGGAAGTTATTCGTCCACCTCTGCCTAATATTGAGGAGAGATGAATTTATTGCACGCCTGGACGCTAGCGGGTCCAAGGCACAGGGCGCTCCGCGGCCAGTCTGGCTAGTAGATGGTTTCCGGCCAGCCACGTGCAGAAGCGACCAGCGTCACCAGAAACGGGTAGTTCCCAACGCTGAAAATATAGACGGCTGTCACTCGCATGTCCTTCGTGCAGCAGACAATGCTCGAAGAAATGATAGTGTCATACAAACTTAAGAATGGCTAAGTAACAGCTCTCTAAACTTTACCGCGTGGGGTAGCCGTGCGGTCAGGGGCGTCTTGTCACGGTTCGCGCGGCTCGCCCCGTCGGAGGTTCGAGTCTTCCCTCTGACATGGGTGTGTGTGTTGTGGTTAGCGTAAGTTAGTTTAAGTCAGATTAAGTAGTGCATAGGCCTAGGGACCGACGACCTCAGCAGTTTGGTCCCATAGTCCTTACCACAAATTTTTTCCTAAACCTCGACAGTAAGTCACAGTTACATATTAATGGGGATTGCAATACATCTGCCATCTCAGAAAAATGAGGCACATCCGATGACACAACAGCATTTTAATACCCTTAAAACAACAAAAGTTAATATTCCACAGCAAATAAACGTTTAAACAATGAATCTCTAAATTAATAATTTTTAATCGCTCAATGAATTTTCAATAAATGATATCTCAGATGATAGAATTGCACGATAGCTATCATTTCTGAAAGCGACGTATCTGTATCTATTTTATTTATTGATTTACGTTGTCTTTTCCATCTGTTTAGTTTTGCAAATGGTTGCCAGAACATCTTATCAACAACTATTACACAGTAAACGAACACGGCGTCAGTATCTCATATTCTCATACTTTCGTAGTTATTTAATGAACAGTTTACTGTTTTACCAGTTACTTTATTTAAATGTAGACTGCAGGTGCTATTAAAAGCTATGCTAATTTGTAAGTGGTCAACCATGATTGAAAAGAAAATCAAAAGCCGCCTCTGTCAACAAGGCTTAAATAACTGTTTAAACAATGCTTAAGTACAATCTGTTGTATTTATCATGAGCACATTTGCGCAAGAATGTTGGCTTATTTATTTATGAACCAGCTATTACTTATACTTATTGTAAATGATCTGAGTGAAACCTAATTTTATGACATTTCTTTATTTAAATTTTGTTGTAATATATTAATTTAGTGTGAGAATCAGATCATGTCTATAGAGCTTAAGGACAATGTATTTTTTGGTGGGACGGCCTTCAGCCAATGGAAAAGCAAATAGCAGCAGAATACTTCGGGAGGTAAGTGGTGACTGAGACTTCTTGAGTGAAGATCTTATGGGAGCGATTGTAGTCACCTTGTGTCAGGTGTTGGAAGAAGGTAGACGTGCCTGTGGTAACGTACGTCATTCAGTCGTATAGGTGACTGACTGTGGTCTGTGAACGGCCGCTGGAATAGTCCAACTTTTGAAGGAACTCTAACTCGTGAAAGGTCTGAATGTGCTCCAGAAGAGGATTCTAAATTATTCCGCTTGTGTTAAGGAACTGAGGATAGACAGACGATGAGTTACTGTTCTTTGTATTGCGTGTGTTAATTTGTGGATCATCATGTCGAACTCTGAATTGTTTTGAGCTTATAAATATTTCATGTATTGTGATCACGAAATGGACTTAGTTTTCGTGTATCTACGATAGCTATTTAGTTTGGGGATTTTGCTACTATTTTTGTAACGCTCTCAACGTAACTTTACTGCAGCTTGGGTATTTTCTACCTGTATTTTCACTGAATAGTGTAGGACCAATTCCCGCTTATTTGAGATTTCCTCTATTGAATAAACATTATTCAACATAATTCTATATTGCCTAAATCAATTATAGGTGTTAGAATAGAACTCTTGTTGTTAAATTAATCATTTATCTTTCATTTTATATTTCTGTGTAATTTATTAGTTCACAGTTCTAGGGAATTCAGAGACTATTTGTCTGCACGATGACAACTGTAGGCTATTACCTGCGGCCAATTAGCTGCGGGTTATGAAAGAAGACGTGTGCGGCTCGACCCTACGAGCACATCAAGCTATTACTTTTTACCAGGGCCGTGCATGGCCCAAATACCTAAGCTACGAGCAATAGCAGGCATAGTCGCAACTGGTTTGCTCGTATGGGGTGCTGTCTGGAAGAGCAACTACCCTCAGCGGTAACCTTTAGGTACCGCCGCAGTCGTAACGACATGGCTGCTCAAATCGCTATGTTTCATTCTTGGGAAGTGAACTCTGCCATAAGTTGGAAGCAGTGTGAAACACGATTCATCCGACCACATGATATTCTTCCACAGTTCAAGTTTTATTGCTTCGGTACCACGTTTTCCTGTTGCGGATATTTACATTACTGAGGAGTGGATTTGGAATTCCAACACGCTCTGCAATCCCCTGCTTATAGCGGTCCTTTCGCGTGTTTTTGGTGCTGACAGTGTTCGCTGTTTTTGTCTGATATTTTGTCACAATCCTCTTCAATAACCTTCCGTCACGATAGCTCAACACACACTTTCGTTCGCGTTGTGATGTAGCTGATGATGTTTCTCCGTATTGTCTGTAAGTTGTATGAATGTCCGATACGGCTCCTTTCGAAAGGCCAGACAC
Organism: Schistocerca serialis cubense; assembly: GCF_023864345.2. NCBI lineage: Eukaryota > Metazoa > Arthropoda > Insecta > Orthoptera > Acrididae > Schistocerca > Schistocerca serialis. The sequence continues at coordinate 934,612,183 of NC_064638.1, forward strand.
TTCCGCTACTTTTCATACGGTAGCACCACCGTACGCGCACCAACAATTTGCCCACTTTAGAATTCACTTAGCTCGGATGTAATGCACTCACGACAATACACTATTTCTCTTTCTCTTTTAGTGGGTAAGTATCTAATATAATATCAACTACTAATTTTGTGTAGTAAATTAAGTAAGAGGTGGTGTAGTACAATTCTTCTTTATTTACAGCACTAACTACGAAACGGTTTTCATGGAGTCTTTGTACGTAATAAAGCAAAAATATGATTATTTTGTGAGTTCTGTTTGTCATTCAGTAGGTCTCAGTGCTGTTTCAGAGGATCTGGGTAAAGTCAGAAGTTATTCAAGACTCTGTGCAAAAATGGGTTACCTCACAGCTAAACGTGAGCGTATAGTAAGTTTTACCATCAAGTGCACGGAATCAAAGCTGTATATTCGTTTAACTGCCGTTGCATGTAACTTTGGTCGTTGTACAGTTTGTCCCACACTAAAATTCATGGACATGAAGGCTGCAGTTTCAAACTACACAGGTTGAACCGATATAAGAATCAACATGGATTCCGTGGACAACGAACTACTGAAACTCAGTTCGCTCTGTTAGTCGACGTGACACAGCCAGGTCGATGCCGTGTTCTTTGACTTCTGGAAGGTGTTCTATATTGTTCCACAAGGTCACCTAATGAACAAAATACGAGCCTCCCGACCATCAAACCGTCTTTATGATTGGATTTAAGAGTTGTTGACAATAGGACTTAAAATGTAAGTCTTAACAGAGCAAAATATTCTTGTGTAAATGTAGCTTCTAGGGTAACAGAAGGAAGTATTATAAAACAATGCTGTTACAGTCGATACACACGGTCCATTCACACACTGCCTATGTTCGACGTCAACATGTAGTAACCAAACGCAACTTAGCAGCACCAGTAGCAGAGGGTATATAAAGCGTGTCGGGGGGACGCAAAAAACAGTGCAGTTCTTAAAACGCGGAAACGGAGGGATTTATTTGGGGTCCAAAATGGCATGAACATCGCTTTCGGGCCAATACTGGAAGAATTTCCGAAATTACTAAGTATGTAAAAACTTCTGTGCCACCGTGATTAAAGCATAACGTGCGTAGCAAAATGGCACTATCCAAAACCGGCGCCAAGGTAACTATGGTTCAATAATGGCCATAAATTACAGGGGTGAACGAAGGCTGCGGAGCAACTGTTGAGCAACTGACAGTCCAGATGAAGCAAGTGGCTATCAACAGTGTCTCCTCATGGACCGTTCAGCGTACGTTGCTGCGTACTGGCCTTCTCAGCAGGTGCCTGGCTCCTGCACACGTGCTGACTGCTGTCCATCGGCGATGGAGGCTGGAATTTGAGCGCCAGCGCCGCAGCTGGACTTCCAATGAGTGGTGACAGATGGCCTTTCAGGTGACAGATGGCTGTTGGCGTGTACAGCTTGGAACGTCTGAAAGCAAGAAATTTGCAACAGCCATCAGAAGGGCCTTGGACGGAGGAGGGAGCGTCATTGCCAGGGGAATGTTTTCAAAGCATTCCGTGGGAGATCCCGTCAGCCTGGAAGGGACAATGAACCAACTCAAGTATCTGTCTATCCTTGGCGACCATGTCCACTCCTACATGCAGTCTGTTTTTCCTCGGCTTGATGGCATTAACGAACAGGACAGTGCAACGAGCCACACAGCTCTCGATGTACGTGGGTGGTTGGAAGAGCAGCGGGATGAGTTTACAGAACTACCCGAATTTAAACTCAATCGAGAAACTGTGGTACCACATCTACCGGATTGTTATTTATTCATTTATTTTTATTTACGCTTCAAGTTCTGCAGGACAAAATTGAGGAGCAAATCTCCAAGGTCATGGAACGTGTCACTACATGAAATTATAACATAAAAGTAATAACAGATAAAAATAAAATGTTTATGAACCCAAAAAAAGTCAAGCCATACGTTTAAGTAAACCGAGTCAACAATACAAAATAATAATGAGCTTAATTTTTCAAGGAACTTCTCAACAGATTAGAACGAGTGACCCATGAGTAAATTCTTCAGTTTCGATTTGAATGCGCGTGGATTACTGCTAAGATTTCTGAATTCTTATGGTAGCTTATTAAAAATAGATACAGCAGTATACTGCATACCTTTCTGCACACGAGTTCTTCTTGGGAATAAGCTGATATTGTTAACAAGAAACGACAGTAAAGAATATACACTTATTGAGAGGCCAATGTGAAAATGCTCAGACTATTGAACAGGGGTCGACAAGAGGCTCGTGAACTTACACCACTTATTGCCCGAACCCCCCATTTCTGAGCAAAAATATCCTTTTATAAAGGGAAGAGTTACCCCAAAATATAATACCATACGACATAAGCGAATGAAAACAAGCAAAGAGGACTAATGTTCGTGTCGAATGATCACTTACTTCAGATACCGTTCGAATAGTAAAATTGACAGCATTAAGTCCTTGAACAAGACCCTAAACGCGGACTTCCCATGACGGTTTACTATCTATCTGAACACCTAGAAAACTGTTCAGTTCCACTAATCATATGCCCATTCTGTGAAATTAAAACATCGGATTTTGTTGAATTGTGTGTTAGAAACTGTAAAAACTGAGTCTTACTGTGATTTAACGTTAGTTTATATTCTACAAGTCATGAACTGCACTATTTGAAACTGAGCCAATGCTGCACACAACATCCTTTACTATCAAACTAGTGTCACCAACAAACAAAAAATTTTTAGAGTTACCCGTAATACTAAAGGGCACATCAGTTATATAAATAAGGAACAGGAATGATCCCAACACTGATTCCTGGAGCACCCCCCCCCCCCCCCCCCCACCACCACCAAATTGACCGTACCCGATTCAGGCGCCACATCACAACATCACAGCCATTCTCAGTACTGTTGCAAGTAGGCTGTTTATGTGTTTGTGTGTTGGCAGAGCTATGTAGAGCTCTGCATTAATAACTCTGACAGCGCTGTGCGCACTCTGCAGGAGTCTCTGTGACTGGTTGCACTAGTTGTTGGAGGTGAATCGCCAGCAGTGATGGCAGATGGCAGCTGAACAGCCAGCAGTGATGGCAGATGGAGCTGAACAGCCAGCAGTGATGGATGTTGGGAGTGAGTAGTCAGCAGTGATGGAGGTTAGAGATCAATAATTAGCAGTGTTGGAGGTTTTCAGTATTAGCGCGAACGGACGGTCTGAATATGTATCCGTCATGGAGATTTATTACTGATCTTTATATAATTTTTTGAACTGTTTGTCACTTGATTAAGGTAAAATATGGTAAATATATTGTTTACTCAGGAGCAAAATCTTTCCTTTACTAACCACATGCCTATTACTAGTTAGAGCCTATGGTAGCTGGCTTTATTGGTGTTTGCTGCATTGCTGTAGTTCATCATGAAGATTCTCTGTGAGGTAAGTGACTTATGATATGTATGGGTTATTGTTAGGATTTCTTCTAACTCGGGACCATTGTTTTGAGTTAATTTTAAAGCACTCAGATCGCGTTACTGTTGAATATTGTGGGTAACTAATGAATAGGAAAAGTTTGAGTTCTGTTAGTCAGGACAGATTCTGTAGGTCAGATATGAGATGATAAAGACTAGCAAAGTGACACTTGCATTCAATCTCACTCAACGGTTTACTAAAAATAATTTTTTATAAAGAATTTCACTGTGAGTAATGACCTTACGCTGTCTGTTGCTAAAGTAAGAGGTGAACCAATTGCGAGCTACTCCCCGTATTCCGTAATGATCCAACTTCTGGAGCAATATTTTGTGATCAACACAATCAAACGTCTTAGTTAAATCAAATAATGTGCCCTTTTGTTTAACCCATCCAGTACCTCACAGAGAAAAGAGAATATAGCATTTTCAGTTGTTAAACGACTTCTAAAGCCGAACTGTACATTTGATAGAAAATTGTGTGATATAAAATGATCAGTTATCCTTAGATATACATATAACTGTAGGAAACACTGATGGTATGGAAATAGGTCTAAAATTGTCTACATTGTCGATTTCTCACTTTATATAAAGCGGCTTTATTACTGAGTACATTAAACGTTCAGGAAACTGACCATTCCTAAAGGAAAAATTACAAATATAACTAAGTACATCGCTAACATGTGCAGCACAGTACTGTAATATTCTGCTAGACACGCCATCGTATCCATCACAGTCCTTAGTCTTCAGTGATTTTGTTACTGACAATCTCATCCTTGTCTATGCCACAGAGGAGTATTTCAGACATCAATCTCGGAAAGACATTTGCCAAGAGAGTGATATGATTCTCAGTAGAAACTAAATTTTTATTTAATTCACCTGCTATGCTCAGAAAATGATTTATCAGTAACTGAAATATTTTTACTACCAACTGACCTTATATCGTCGACCTTGTGTTGCTGACCAGACACTTCCATCACAATTGACCATATGCTTTTAATTTATCCTGTGAATTAGCTATTCTATTTGTGTACCAGAGACTCTTTGCCTTCCTAATAACATTTTTAAGCACCTTACAGTACTGTTGAAATGGGCTACTGTAGCTTGATTGTGACTACTTCTAACATTTTGATATAATTCCCGCTTTGTTCTACATGGTATTCTTATCCCACTATTGGCTACCTTTTACTCCTAGTACGCCGTTTAGAACGTTCTAATGAAAAGCAACTCTCAAAGAGCATTAGAAACTTGTTAAGGTAAGCATCATATTTGTCATCTATGCTATCAGCACTATAAACATCCTGCCACTCCTGTTCCTTCACGAGGCTTAAAAAACAGTCTATTACCGACGAATTAACTTTCCTACAAAGTTTGTAATTATATGTGACATTTGTTCGCGTACAAAATTTTTGAATTATGTTCTGAAAGGCCATTCACCCTGTTACTAACAAAATGCTAGTCTGGTAATCGGATCATATCAACGTAGGAGATCTACCACATCATTTTTCTTGCACCATCACATTCGTTCGAACCATGGATCCTCAGCGGAGAAACCTAGCTCAGCTGTCAAAGTCGCTAGAGTAAGCATCGCTTCCTATCCCAGTCGGCACCTTCCATAACCTCACTGAGTCTCTTCTTGAGAGTCTCGCAGCGGTCCGCGCAGCAGAAGGCGGTTGTTAGTCAGGTTTTTGACAGGTCATCACATTAACACCACTGGAGAGTGTAAATGACCTTGCAGGTAACGTCGGAAGCTCCATAAGACTGTCCGCTGATGATGATTCTTGAAACCTGCCGTAAAATGCTGGAACACTCACAACATGTGGTGAACAGTGTACTTCGAAACACTTGTGACTGCACTAACATTGTTCCCTGTCGTCAAACCTGCTACATATGGTTATTTACTAAGCGCGGTACTGACTGGTTATATACTAAATATTACAAAAATATTCAGTACATTTTATGTGTAAGAATTATGCCTTTACATATTTTATGTGCGCAGCTAATAAATTAATATTTATTTACTGTGTAAGTAAAATTTGCAATAATTAATTATTATTTATTAGCTCTGTAAGTAATTTATATTACTTCTTTTATATAAAAGTACCATATCATTTTGAAATATTTGGTATTTATTAACTATGTAAGTAAAATATGTAGTATTAATTATTTTATATAAATGTAATACCCTACTTTTGTAATCTTCAGAATACAACCAATCAGTATTGTGATTAGTAAATAACCATACAATGCTCTCAATACATTCATAGCAAGCACTTTCTATTTTTTTAATCATACAAAAGATTAAATTAAAAATGTTTAATGTATACACCGAACAGATTTCAACACTACTTTCCGAACCTGTAAGCAAAATATAACTCTGACCATAGAGTTAAGTTTCCGATGCCAACAAACACGCTAGTCGACAACATGGAACATACTGTACTTTTTCTGTGCAATGTGCAAAGAACAATGTTAGTGCCGTAACTGTTAACGTGAAAAAATTGGAGCAACAACGAGGAGAATAGAAGGTAAGTATACGTCACAAGTAATATCGTAAATATGCAACTCGCGTAGTGCCGCATTTATATAAACTGTTGATTTGCACAGAGTAGCTCCAGCATTCAAATTAAAGTCGATGCTTTAAGCGACGTAGTAACTGAGGACTAAGTCAGTTTAACGTCAACTGAAGGTGAATCGAAGCCCGAAACGCGAATTGGAATAAATAAAACTACATAAAAAAGCGGTACGTTGCAGTATTTCTTAAATTAATATAACCCACATCCACAAATCTCAACAGCCAGTAAAAACGAAGAATAAGTACTGAAATAGACCGAAGTTGCTATGAAGGTCCACCAAGAGTGGTTCCCGAGCACCATTTGTTCCGGCATAAAGTGAAGAGCCGGAACGCCTGGCTGGAACGTTAGAGCAGACAGAGCTATGACACGACGTCAGCCAATTGCACTCCGACCGACCCCTCTCCAGGACGACAACGGGACGACAGCGTCATCTGCACGAGGAGGACATAAGTGCCTCACCGCCTGGCCGCGGCTCAGTTCTACGAGTTCTACGAGAAGCTTCAAGACCGGCGCCCTGGATAGAAGTATTCACTGTAATACTTCTCTTGTATTACGAATTGTACGAGGGTAATCCCAAAAGTAAGGTCTCCTATTTTTTTATAAGTACGTAGACCTGTTTATTTCTACAATGGCGTACATCAGTTTACAGCTTGAACATTTAGCTATTTTTCGACATAGTCACCATTTCTATCGATGAATTTTTATAGACGCTGTGGCAGTTTTTGTACGCCCATGTCATACCAGCTCGCCGCTATGCTGTTCAGAAAGTTATGAACCTCTTCTTTCACCTCGTCTTCGGAGTTGAATCACTTTCCGGCCAAATGTTCTTTTAACCTAGGGAGCAAGTGATAGTCCCTGGGGGCCAAGTCAGGACTATAGGGTGGATGGGTGATTATGTTCCACTGAAACTGTTGCAGGAGAGCAACGGTTAGCCGAGCGATGTGTGGGCGAGCGTTGTCATGGAGAATGTGTACGCCCTTGCTCAACATTCCTCTTCTCCGGTTCTGAATTGGCCGTTTCAGTTTTTTCAGAGTCTCACAGTACCTGTCAGCGTTAACTGTGATCCCAGCGATTCAGCTCAGACGACGAGGTGAAAGAAGAGGTTCATAACTAAACAGCATGGCGGCGAGCTAGTATGACATGGGCCTACAAAAACTGCCACAGCGTCTACAAAAATGCATCAGCAGAAATGGTGATTATGTCGAAAAATAGCTAAATGTTCAAAGCTGTAAACTGATGAAAACCATTGTAGAAATAAACAGGTCTATGTACTAATAAAAAAATAAGAGACCTTAGTTTTGGGATTACCCTCGTATATACTGGAGAGATTGCTCAACTTGCAAGTCACGCTTTGCTTGCGACACACCATTGTAAATTCTTAAAGTTAAGTATTGTCATATATCTTATTGTAATGAAAACTTTTTAATACGATTTGCTTCAATTGTTCTCTAGCGCTCCGAGAAGCAGGTTTCTTAGGCACTCCGTATTTGACGAGGAGGCAGGATACAACACAATTCAGGACTGGAACAGGAAACGGAGGAAACGGCAGTGATACACGATGTGCTCTGCGCCGCACTGCTCAACGTGGCTTGGGATTTGTGGAGGAGATGTCCTGAAAGGTTAACCTGTGCGTGACGTATCAAAGGAGCTTTTCTGATGAAGCAGCCATCAGGAAGCTGCAGCACGGAGTAATTTTTGAAAGATGTTTTTGATGAGACATTGTTCCTTCCCACGTTTCTTTTTCAAGTGAAAGTGGCGTGCTCATGGTACTTAAACGAATATGACAACAAAGATAATCGAATGTGCGTGAACCGAATGCATATCATTTCAGCATGAATTGAAAATGATGTAGAGACTGTGAGGAAGAAAGTTATCATTACAGATATAACGATCCGATTAGATACTATTTTTATTCTCCTCTACATATCAATGTCAAATGTAAGTCTAGGAAAACGCATGTCAGTCTCTTGTTGAAGGGTGACCAGTGGGAAAAGTTCCTTCTTATCATAATTCTGAAGAAAAAATGCGACTTCATGTTCACTGCTAAGAACGTCCCGGCTGCCATTCCGGAGAACGCAAAACGGGAAGATAATTTTGAAATTGTAATAGTCAGTCACAGCATCATTTTCGACCTGGACTCACCGTAGAGAAATGCGACAGGGCTGATGCATTCATCGTTGACATTTTTCTAAGACTGTTAGGGAATCATTTCTGAGGTTCGCAGTGCCTGTAATACTATTTCAAGAATAAACTGATTTTAGTTCAGAGATAAATGATTTATTTTATATAGTGAAGTGATATGATAGTATTATTAGTCAGTAATGTCGATCAGTGGAAGTTCTCTTTCTTAAATCACTGCGTCGTACCGAGACAAACTCTTACTCTTTGTTTTAGAATTTATGTTAAATTGCTTTGTGTGGGACACCCGAAGCGGCGAAACTTTTTTTTATTTCAATCTGATGTGAATTCTAGCGCCCCTAGTGACGATTCTTATGCTGGTAAATTAATTTTCCCTGGGGGTTTTAATTTGAGAGCCCTTGTAGCGGTGGTTCACCCAAGTAAAATTATATGAACTTTAGCGCTCGGGACTGGATACATCTCGAATAACATTTAATTAAATTCAAGCCTGGAGCTAAAGTATCCAGCCCCTTCTGTTAAAATGTAAATTATGTAGATAATGTTTATATCTCGTGTTGGGTTGCTGGTCCCCCATCGGGCGCCTCCCCAAGTGGGGGATGAGGTGAAGCCTCCCAGATGTGGGTGACACTGGCGAAATGAAATACTCGGGGGGACCAAGAATAGCAACGTGGGCGGCGTCTGTACACATACAAAAGCATCTGTACTCCACACTAGGGACGATTTGGTAAATCAGATCGTCAATCCGTTCGTGAGCAAGCGTGGCGACTCCATTCTGAAGCAAGTGTAACGATTATGCTTCTCACCTTTGAGTTATCATATGTGACAGTAAGACAAAATGTTCCGGAGTTAAATTAGCCCACCATTCGGTTCTCTTGGTTGGAGCTGCTTTTGTCTCACAAAATCATAAGTCTACAAAAAGAGAGAAGCAATGCTTTCAGATATGCACACATCACTGTTGTTCGCCAGTGGAAGACGACAGATTGGGGGAAATAAAAGAGGAATTAGAAAAATTAACTGGAGCATTGTTGGCTTAAGTAAAGAACGTTGTACATGTGAAAACTGCCTTCGACTGAGTTCTGGAAATTTTTTTCTATTACTGTGGAGAACCAAATGGAAAACTAAATGGAGTCGGGTTTTCAGTAAACACAACCACAATAAACAAGATAGCAGTATTAGAAGGAAGACACACTCATTATGTGAGTGGCTGAAAGAAATCTGCGATAAAGGGAGATATTACTTTCATAAATTTATCATTGATGACTTCAATGTCAAAGTTGGAACGTACAAGGAAGGTGATTAAGTGATTGGCAAATATGGAATAGAAGAAGGAAATGACGGATGTGTGAGATTGTTTCAGCTTGCAGAATGCATGAAAGCACCTGTTATGAATACTTTATTCAAGAGACATCCTCATCGCAAATTGACTTGGAGAGGTCCTAACATTAAAGTGAATAATAAAATAGACTTCATTCTTACCAGCAGGCCTCAAAATAAATAAGTCTCTGTGCTGAACGGGTTCAATAGGAACAGTGATCATCGATTAATAAGAGCAAGAATTGAAATGAATACAGAAGATGGAAGACTGATACTAATTAAAGGAAAAAGAAAGATTTCAACTTTCAAAAATTTCGAAAAACGGAAAGAGGAATATCAAGAAAAGATTAAGAGAAAATTAAAAGAATGTGAAGTAGAAGTAGTAACAAAGATACACATCACAACAACAGAAGAAGTGAATGGCTTTTGCAAATCTCAAAACCAATCAAAGAATTTGACAAATAAAACTATAAGTTTGATAGACGAAAGAAGAAAAGTGAAAGTACAAAAAGACCAAGATAAGATAGAATACACAGAACTGTGGAAGGCTTAGAGAAAGAGCATGAAAGATGACATCAAAAAGTATGAAGATGTTGCGCTAAAAGCCAGTCTTGAAAAAAGAATCTGGTTTAAAGATAGCCAAGCGGAATCTCATTATTGGAATGATTCAGCTAATAGCGTTAGACACAGACCATGGCCGAATTACAAATAAAAAAGATATACACGAATACTTTAAAAAATTTTATAGTAACCTGTGCAGTAAAGTCAATGACGATATCTTAATCCTAGGCGAATTGGATGCCTCTGTCTCCTAAACATCAGAATTACTTCCTTTAGAAGTCAAAAATGCTATAGACAAGAAGAAAAAAGGAACCACTCCAGGTAGTGCTAACCTTTCAGCCAGTATTTTAAAGCTATTGAACGATGAGTCTACAAAGAATTTAGCATAATATTTTCAGATTGTTTGCGCAGTGAAAAATTACAAAGAGACTGGAATAAAACCAAAATAATACCAATACACAAGACATAAAGAACTGTCGCCCTGTCAGCCTCCTGCCCACACTGTGCGAAATTTTAAATAAAATTCGGACTACCAGATTGAGCGCTACACAAGACCTGGCCCAAACCATTGAGCAAGTTGGGTCCCGCCAAGGACTTAGGACAAGTGATCATATCCTCACTATACGCGAGACCATTTGTGGAATAAATGAGTTACATTTACCTCTTTGCCTTGCCTTCATACTATTCGATTCGATCTGTCACCCAGCTGCGTTTGTGGCTCTAACACTGAAAGAATAGGACCGACCTATACTGAAGTTTTATACAACATACACAAAACCTTCACAGCGTTTGTAGATTTAGTTGAATAAATCAATGAATTTCCAATTGAAACGGGCGTAAAACAAGATGAATCTACGTCTCCAAAACGTTTCTCAGCATTTCTCGAAAAAATGTTGTTTAAATAAGGTTGGAAAACAAAGGGAATTTAAATTCTGGAAAGGGATTAAACAAGAAGAACTTCAAATACTTGTTAGTGAACTTGTGTCAGTCTGCTGGTCTAAAAATGAAGTATGATAAAACCAAGATCATGACGAATGAATAGACACCAGTGGGAAATATATCTGTTGGAAGTATGCAACAGCATATGTCTATCTGGGTAAACTGCTAAATTTGAAATGCGACGTAAAGCCTGAAATACTTCGACGTATTAAATTAGGCTGGCAATCTTATGGAAGATATTTCTCACTTCTGAAGTCCAAGACGTTGGTTGAGCTGAAGAAAACTGCCTTTGACCAATGTATGCTGCCAGTATGGCGGTGAGACACAGCTTCAGATGAGCTCATTGTCAGAAAACTAGTAGTACCACAAAGAGGAATGGACGGATCATTGTTTGGCTACACAAAGAAAGACAGAGAGCAGTTGATATTAGACGGATAACAAACGTGAGTAACATAATGGAAAGAGTGAATACCTTGAAATGGCAGTGGGCTAGTCATGTCACTCGAAGAAAAGATGGCAGGTGGTCAAAACATGTACTAGATTGGAGCTCAATTCACGGAAAAAGAGCAAGAGAGGAACACCGGACAGATGGGGCAAAGACTTAAAGAGGATAGGTGGATTGAGGTGGCTACGGAAACCTCAACAAATCAGCTGAAATTGAAGAATCTGCAGGAATCCTACGCTGCATGCAGACTCAAAGAGGTCACATCACCGTGTGATCAAATTCGCTGATGATGATGGTGAATGTTTACGTGTTTGTTAACGTGATTGGCGAGGAGCTTTTCATTATAGTTAGGTAAGTTGTAGCAACTACAGGTATCTGGTTTGTTTGCCAAAACACGCGCTGAAAGTGTCGATAATGATGAACTCAGTAACAGCGGCTTCCAAAATAACAAACATACCGTTTTCTGAAACACTTACTTATTTCGGTGGTTGCACCAACACATGGTATACCCGCGACCATGATTTTATGCAGACTCAGGTTTTTTATTGAAATGTGGAAACCGATTACAGGTTAGTGATGCAAGCAAATAAGAAACTAAAATTCCTGTAGTTTCATTAAATGCATGGAGACAGTAGCTTGACGGGACTTCAAAATACTGTTATACTGAATCTGAAAATGTTTTTGGTAATGCACAGTCATATTTGCCAAACAGTAAAAAGAAATAACGACAGGAAGGAAGACGGCGAAGCTCTATTATTTGAAGTAAATTGCTGCGGATTGTGGTAAGAACACTATCATTTTTACGACTGCGTGGCAATAAATCAGTTTCTGTAACAAACTTTTTAAATTTTTGAATTTTCTTTTAAATAATATTGGAGACTTATGTTAGTCCACTAATTTACATTTGCCTCTTTAGGGCCGCTACCATGAGTAGTCATAAAGTTTTAATTACCACCTCGAAAAAGTAAAGGGACGTGGTTAAGTTTTTGTTTGTTAGCAAGTAACTATATGTATGTAGTCCTGCCACACGTAACTGAAGTTCCTGGGCCACAGTAGCGTAGTATGCCGCTGTGGGACCCAAAACAGATCTATGCCCCCCCCCCCCCCCCCTGACATATTCCACTTCCAGATTAAAAAAACGTCGGCCGTTTATCATCTCTCACTCCTAATGAAGCGTATGTGCTTAGTGATCTGGATTTTTCTTTTACTTACACAGTACTTTCTTCTTTCTTGTTTGTGTAGAACTGTTATTTTAGATAAATCAATATGTCATACTCACCATACTATTCTACAGATAAATCTATAATGTGGAAATCACCGTGAAGTGTGTGACAGAGGACAGGTTTTGTTGAACTATACGCAACTGCAACGTCAATACTCTCACATTTCAAGGCCTTATGTACAATGTTGATTCTGTCCACTACATTACATTGAACAAGAAAGCCTATTGGTACACTTCGTTCGTTACATACCGTACTCTTAAGAATTAGGTTTACAAGAGCCTGAAAAACATCTAAACAGCGTCGTGTCCGACGGACCAACACGCTGAGATTGGAGTCCTTAGAAGTAGTCACGCAATAGGTTTTTAAATCTGTCGCCAGAAATTTTGTAGATGTTTTCAACTCTTTAGAAATACAGGGTTACTTCTTGATTTTTTTATATATTTGCTTTAACGACTATAATTAAATTCTGACGTCGTTCTTTCTCGCTCAGCATTACCCTCGTATACTTGACTCATGATAGATGCTCCCTCACAGCCTTGGTCGCTGTATTTGCTCATATGTAATCCCTTTCGTTCAATGGACTCAGTTAACTGATATTTGAGTCTTAAAGGAGTCTTATCTTTGATATGGCCAAAGGAAATAAGTAAGTGGTTTGTCTTAACCTCTGACCGATTTCTAGAATCTTTTTTGATGATTTTAATACAGCGAAAGACTTCACTGATTGATCGAATTTACCAAACTTTTCACTCTTTCTTTCTCATTTTAATTCTCGTTTCTCTTTTTTTCCTTTCCTCTCGTCGGGTACCATGGACCTCGAATTTACCAAACTTTTCACTCTTTCTTTCTCATTTTAATTCTCGTTTCTCTTTTTTCCTTTCCTCTCGTCGGGTACCATGGACCTCTTGTCTTCTGTGTTCCTGGGACATTTCCCCGGTTACCACAACATAGTTACGCTCTGCCATTCTCGCTGGAGAGTTTCCTTAACTATGCTGCGGTTATTTTCCATGCGTGTTCTTAAACAACGAATCAGGTTGGGCGCCAGTTCTCAACAATACAGGAGTTCCTTGAGTGACCAACGCTGTTGCTTAGCATCAGTTTGGAACAAGACATTGGCGAGAAACGTGAATGTATCTGTCCACAGTCAGAAAAATCTCAAGAAAACCTTGAAATGCTGTAAGAGCACGGAGAAAAAATGCAGTCATAAGGTAAGACATTTAAAAAAAAATCTTGTTTCGGTTGATCAGTGGCATCCAAAACAAAGCCGTAACATATTTTCTCATAGGCATACGTGTGTAATGAACATGGAGATCTTCGGCAAGGCAGTTGCATTCAGGACAAATTAATTTTGCATCCAAATTGAACCAATTTCGAGTCTCGGTCCGACACATGGTTTTAATCTGCCAGGAAGTTTCATATCAGCGCACACACCGCTACAGAGTGAAAATATCATTCTGAAGCAGTTTGTGATGGAGAGCCCTAAATTTTATAAATCCTATAACTACAGGAAAAATATGAGCACTGCAAATTACATATTCTCCTATGAAGTTGAAATACTAAATGTACCTCTGCATTCATTCGTATAAAAATGGTCGAAAAACTGTTTCTTTATGGTCTCTCGAAACATACATTTTGTATGCACTTATAAAAAACAATACATTTATAAGAATGTCTAACTCATTCTGTACACTAGTTTCATGCAGTAAGTTATATCTTTGTCAGAAACCATACATGTGGTATAAATCATCGGCACACTAAAAAGTCTGAATATTGACAGTGCGCAAAGGGGTTTGAAATAATTGTTTCTGTTGACATATAGTGAAATAAGTTGGGTAAGATTTACGGTCTTGTGCCAGTGCAGTTCGTTTCCTCACTACTGGTACAGTTCACCCATATTTTTGTGGCTCTCGTCTCGTTGTCACCGAATTGGTAGAAGTCCCTGGAATTCGAGCTGCTAATACTTTGATTTCTGCCACTGCCATCTTGGACGATCAAGCAATACTGCGTGCAATAGGGAAGACTCTACTGTTGCAATGTGCTAAGTTCTTTGTTTCATTTCGAAGTTAAATAATTTATAGCAACAAATATCTCTTTCACCTTCTGCGCCTTTATGTACCCACTGGTCTGCCACATTGACTAGCCCCGATGGCGAGTTCATTAAAGGTCTCACACACAATACGTCACTGGTTCCGATATCCCCTGCAGTCGGCCGCTCTCACGATCTCACTGCAGACGAGCTATTTGCCACGCAATTTTAAATAGTGTTTCGAACTCCGCTTTGACGGAAAGTTCTGTAATGAAAAGTGAATTTCTGTGTTTAGCAGCAGTGGCAGCTCACAGGAGTAGAAATTTATTCAAAATGTTTTGAAATGCTTTTCTTGGGAATCGTAATGTATCTACTAAGGAAGTTTTCTGACCTAATTATGTGCTACTTCGCTGAAAAAACCTACTAGAAGCGTGTGCACGTTGTGGAAGTATATTTAATCGGTTCACTATATGCCTTAAAAGGAATTTCATCTTTTCCAGACTCAGATGCAACCATAACGAAGGGGTATCTATTGAGAGGCAGAACCTTTTCAGTAGTTGCAGGGGCAACATTCTGTATGACTGATTGATCTGGCCTTGTAACATTAACCAAAACGACTTTGCGATGCTGGTAATGTGAACGCGGAAAGCAAGGGGAAACTACAGACGATGTTCTTCCCGAGGGCTTGCAGCTCTGCTGTATGGTCAAATGATGATGGCATCCTCTTGGGTAAAATATTTCAGAGCTAAAATAGTCCCTCATTCGGATCTCTGGGCGGGGACTACTCAGGAGGATGTCGTCATAAGGAGAAACAAAACTGTCATTCAATCGGGAAGGTAGATTACAAAATTTTAAAAGGTTAATGGATCGGTTAACGTTGGACATAATGGATGTAAATCATGTTCGGTGGCAGGAAGAACGGGAGCTACAGTCCAAGTGAATATACGGCTTTAAATACAAAATCAACTAGAGGTAACGCAGGAGTAGCTTTAATAATGAATAAGAAAACAGGAATGAGGGTAGGCAACTATGAACAGCATAGCCAACGCATTATTGTTGCCAAGATAGACGAAGCCCACACCCACTACAGTAGTACAAGTTTCTACGCCAAGTAGCTCCGCAGATGCCGAAGAGGTTGAAGAAATGTATGATGAGATAAAAAAAAGTTATTCACATAGTTAATAGAGAATAAAATAAGTAATGGGAGACTGGAATTTAGTAGCAGGAAAAGAAAGAGAAGCAAAAAGTGAAACTGAATATGGACTGGGGGAAAGGAATGAAAGGAGAAGCCGCCTGGTAGAATGTTGCACGGCTCATAATTTAATCATCACTAACACTTGGTTTAAGAATCACACGTGAAAGACACCTAGAGTCACCGGAGGATTTCAGATTGATTATGTAATGGCAAGACAGAGGGATCCAGATTTTCAATTGCAAAACACTTCTAGGGAAAGATGTGGACTTTGCGCACAATTTATTAATTGTGAACTGTAGATTAAAACTGAAGAAATCGGAAAAAGGTAGGAAATTAAGATGGTACCCTGGATAAGTTGAAAGAAACAGAGCTTGTCGAGAGTTTCAGAGGCAACGATTGAGAAGGACAGGGGAAAGGAATTCAGTGGGAGACGAATGGTTAGCTTTGAGAAATGAAATAGTCAAGGCAGCAGAAGATCAAATTAGTAAAATGACAAGACCAGTAGAAATACTTGGATAACACAAGACATATTAAATTTAATTGATGAAAGGAGAAAGTACAAAAATGCAGTAAATGGAATAAGCGAAAGGCAATACAAACGTCTAATAAATGAGATTGATAGGAAGTGTAAAATAGCTAAACAGGAACGGCAAGAGGACAGATGTAAGGATTCTGAAGCATATATCACAAGAGGGAAGATAGTTACCGCCTGTACGAAAATTAAAGAGACCTTTGGAGAGAAGAGAAGTGCTGTATGAATATCAAGAGCTCAGATGGGAAACCAGTCCTAAGCAAAGAAGGGAAAGGTGAAAGGTCGAAGAAGTATACAGAGGGTCTATACAAAGGAGATGTACTTGAGAGCAACATTTTAGAAATAGTCGAGGACGTACAAGAAGATGAGGTTGGAGATATGATAATGCGAGAAGAATTTGACAGAGCACTGAAAGACCTAAGTCGAAACAAGGCCCCGAGAGAAGACAAAATTCAGTCAGAACTATTGATAGCCTTGGGAGAGCTAGCCATGACAAAACTCTTCCACCTGGTGTGCAAGATGTATGAGACAGATGAAGTAACCTCAAACTTCAAGAAGAACTCCCGGCAGTTGTGAATGTGTATCTTTTCACAATTTCTGCAACTGAACTGATAGTATCTGTCTGGTTTTGATTTCAGTTTTGCGATGTGGTTTTGTATTGAGTTGTTTGTTTTGTAAATAATGATTATGCCTTGTTTTTTGAATATGTTACCTACTTTATGTGTGAATTTTTTGTGGCCGGTCATTGTATGCCGTTTTTTGTAGTAAAACAACTACGGACTTTATGGCCACACAAATTAAGAATTTAACGTTTTAAACACTGCGTTCCCTTGTAAACACGAGATACCATGCACCTTATTCTTCACAAAGAGACCGCTACTATCATTAAATAGCTTATGTTGTACATTGCTATTTTGCGTGTAAGTTGTTCATTCTCGAGGATATTAATATTGTCCGTATTTGCTTTCATATACATAGTTTTCGAAAAGTCTTCTGCCTCGAACAAACATAATTTTCTTTTCTTCCGTTCATACGAGTTTTCGTGAAATTTCACCTCGCTCATTGATTTCATTTTATTGTCTTTTGTCGTCTGCTGTACAGCTAAATTTTAGTACAGTATCGTATCTGCAATGATTGTGGTTTTCACGTCGTCAGAACTAAATTAAAACTGTACCCGCTAACCCCCAGTGTGACAGTCATTACGAAGTGTTAAACACATTTGAATTAGAATACTGTATTGGCAAACATGGACAGTGACACTGAATGTTTCGTAAATAGTGTTACAGTGCATGTTTGCTTGTATAGTTTTCATGAAGTGCAGAAAAGATGGAAGCCACGAAAATTGCAGTTGACAGACTACCAAAATACTGCAGACGACCTACAGGCATACGAACATCAGTATGTGCTATCAAGAAAATGTAATGAATTTACTAACAATGGTGGAACTTCTTGTTGGATGAAAAAGGAAGAAAATTGTGTTTGCTCGAGGCACAACGGCTTTTGAGACTAATTTGCACTGAATAGCTAAATAAACTGGTAGGCCTGCATAATATGGTGCCGGCCGCTGTGGCCGAGCGGTTCTACGCTCTTCCGTCCGGAACCGCACTGCTGCTACGGTCGCAGGTTAGAATCCTGCCACCGGCATGGATGTGTGCGATGTCTTAAGTTAGGCTTAATTATTTCTAAGTCTAGGGGACTGATGACCTCAGATGTTAAGTCCCATAATGCTTAGAGCCATTTGAACCATAATATCGTGTCGGGCCACTGCGAGCACGCGAAAGTGCAGCAACACGATGTGCCATGGACACGACTAATGACTCAAGTAGTGCTAGAGAGAACTGACACCATGAACCCTGCATGGCATCCCATAGATACTCAATAATGGTCATGTGTGGGGAGTTTGGTGGCCATCGGAAGTGTCTAAACTCAGAAGACTGTTCCTGTAGCAATTCTGGACACGTGGGGTGTCGCATGGCCCGTTGCAACTGCGCAAATCTATTGCAATGCACAATGGACATGAATGGGTGCAGTTGATCAGACAAGATGCTTACATACGTGTTACCTATCAGAGTCGTATCTAGACGTATCAGGTACTCCATATCGCTCCAACTGCACATGTCCCGCACCGTTACAGAGTCTCTACCAGCTTGAACAGTCCCTTGCTAACATGCAGGGTCCATTGGTTCACGAGGTTATCTCCGTGCCATTTCACGTGCATCCGCTCGATGCAATTTGAGACGAGACTCGTCCGACCAGGTAACATGTTTCCAGTCGTCAACAGTGCAATGTCTGTGTTGACGGGCCCAGGCGGGGCGTAAAGCTTTGTGTCGTGCAATCATCAAGGGTACACGAGTGGACCTTCGTTGAATGTTTCGCCCGCTGACAATCGTTGATGGCCCAGCAGTGAAATTTGCAGCATCTGGCTGAAGGAATGCACTTCTGTCACGTCGTCAGGATCTTTTTCCGGCCGTGGTGATGTCAGAGATTTGAAGTTTTACCGGATTCCTGGTATTCAAGGTACAGTCGTGAAATGGTCGTACTGGAAATACCCCACTTGATCGTTACCTCGGAGATGTTCTGTTTCGTCGCTCGTGCACCGACTATAACACCCGCTCAGACTCACATACATTTTGCTAACCTGCCATTGTAGCAGCAATAGACGACAGAGGGATAGAGAAACAATTAAAATCGCTCAAAAGAGGAAAGGCCTCTGGACCTGATGGGATACCAGTTCAATTATACACAGAGTATGCGAAGGAACTTGCCCCCCTTCTTGCAGCGGTGTACCGTAGGTCTCTAGAAGAGCGTAGCGTTCCAAAGGATTGGAAAAGGGCACAGGTCATCCCCGTTTTCAAGAAGGGACGTCGAGCAGATGTGCAGAATTATAGACCTATATCTCTAACGTCGATCAGTTGTAGAATTTTGGAACACGTATTGTGTTCGAGTATAATGACTTTTCTGGAGACTAGAAATCTACTCTGTAGGAATCAGCATGGGTTTCGAAAAAGACGGTCATGTGAAACCCAGCTCGCGCTGTTCGTCCACGAGACTCAGAGGGCCATAGATACGGGTTCACAGGTAGATGCCGTGTTTCTTGACTTCCGCAAGGCGTTCGATACAGTTCCCCACAGTCGTTTAATGAACAAAGTAAGAGCATATGGACTATCAGACCAATTGTGTGATTGGATTGAGGAGTTCCTAGATAACAGGACGCAGCATGTCATTCTCAATGGAGAGAAGTCTTCCGAAGTAAGAGTGATTTCAGGTGTGCCGCAAGGGAGTGTCATAGGACCGTTGCTATTCACAATATACATAAATGACCTTGTGGATGACATCGGAAGTTCACTGAGGCTTTTTGTGGATGATGCTGTGGTGTATCTAGAGGTTGTAACAATGGAAAATTGTACTGAAATGCAGGAGGATCTGCAGCGAATTGACGCATGGTGCAGGGAATGGCAATTGAATCTCAATGTAGACAAGTGTAATGTGCTGCGAATACACAGAAAGATAGATCCTTTATCATTTAGCTACAAAATAGCAGGTCAGCAACTGGAAGCAGTTAATACCATAAATTATCTGGGAGTACGCATTAGGAGTGATTTAAAATGGAATGATCATATAATGTTGATCGTCGGTAAAGCAGATGCCAGACTGAGATTCATTGGAAGAATCCTAAGGAAATGCAATCCGAAAACAAAGGAAGTAGGTTACAGTACGCTTGTTCGCCCACTGCTTGAATACTGCTCAGCAGTGTGGGATCCGTACCAGATAGGGTTGATAGAAGATATAGAGAAGATCCAACGGAGAGCAGCGCGCTTCGTTACAGGATCATTTAGTAATCGCGAAAGCGTTACGGAGATGATAGATAAACTCCAGTGGAAGACTCTGCAGGAGAGACGCTCAGTAGCTCGGTACGGGCTTTTGTCAAAGTTTCGAGAACATACCTTCACCGAAGAGTCAAGCAGTATATTGCTCCCTCCTACGTATATCTCGCAAAGAGACCATGAGGATAAAATCAGAGAGATTAGAGCCCACACAGAGGCATACCGACAATCCTTCTTTCCACGAACAATACGAGAATGGAATAGAAGGGAGAACCGATAGAGGTACTCAAGGTACCCTCCGCCACACACCGTCAGGTGGCTTGCGGAGTGTGGATGTAGATGTAGATGTAGAACTGCGCCAGTCACTTGCTCTCATATAAGCGTTGCCGACCGTAGCGCCGTATTTTGTCTGTTCACATATCTCTGTATCTGTATATGCATGCCTATACCAGTTTCATTGGCGCTTCAGTGTATTATGGTCCCTGATCATAGTATTTTGTATACCTTTACTGTTTCTCGTTTTCAGCGATGTCATGGTTGAAGAGATGGACTGACAGCACACTGGGTCAAATTCGGCGGATGCTGTCGTTAGCGAAGATAAGCTGCAGCGTCGTGAAGCACACCGAGTGATCGCGAAATAAATGAGACGACGCTCCTCTGTGACGGCCGTCCTGAGGGAGTTCAGGCGCCTTCTCTGGCGTGTCGGCGCGAGTGAGAGCCGCACCGGCGCCCCCCATCAGATAGGCGGGATCAAGGACCGGCCCGATGACCCGGCCAGGGAGTCCCCGTCACGGATGCAGCGGGCGGCCCGTCGGATGGTCGGCACTGCGACTCCTCTCGGGTTACTTTCCCGTCACCTCATATCTGCGACCGACGCCTGGAGGGGTACATTGTGCTGTTAACCGCACCATCCTTCTCCTGCTACATCTCGAGAGATGAGGTCACTTAAGGTATCTGTCATCAAGACTCATAATCGTACCAGTGAGTCCGCAGCTTTTGGTCTAGTGACTAGCGTTGCCGCCTCTGGATCTCGGGGTCCTGGATAGTAAGTAAAACTTTCTATACGCTCAAGTGTAGCTGTGAGGTAACCCGTTTGTGCACTGCGTCTTGAATAACACCCTCTGAAACAGCATTGAGACCTACTGAATGCCGGCCGGGGTGGCTGAGCGGTTCTAGGCGCTATAGTCTGGAACCGCGCGACCGCTACGGACGCAGGTTCGAATCCTGCCTCGGGCATGGATGTGTGTCATGCCCTTAGGTTGGTTAGGTTTAAGTAGTTCTAAGTTCTCGGGGACTGATGACCTCAGTGTTTAGAGCCATTTTTTGAACCTACTGAATGGCAAACAGAACTCACAAAACAATGATATTTCTGCTTTATTACGTACAAGGAATCCATGAAAACCGTTTCGTAGTTACTGCTATAAATAAACAAATAAGAACAGTACTAGATGGCTTCCTTTACTACACAATATTAGTGGTTGATAGTAAGTTGGATACTTACCCACTAAAAAAAAGACAAATAGTATGTACTCATAAGTGCATTATGTCGGAGCTAAGTGAATTCTAAAGTGGGCAAACTATTGGTGAGCGTACGGTGAGTGCTACCGTAAGAAAGGTAGCCAACGTTTCTGGCGTTTCAAGAGGTGCCGTATGGGAAATTTATATCACTTACAGAGAAAACGGAGAAACATCATCCGCTGTCACAACGCGAACGAATGTGAGCGTTGAGTTGTTGTGACGGACAGTCATTGAAGATCATTGTGAAAAAAAAAATCAGACAAAGACAGCGGAACCTCTCAGCACCTAAATCACACGAAGGGAGTGCCATAAGCAGGGAATTGCAGAGCGTGCTGGAATTTCAAATCCACTCATGAGTAATGTAAATGCCCCTGTCAGGAAAACGTGGTACCGAATCGATAAAACCCTTAACTATGGAAGAATATCATTTGGTCGGATGAATCCTTTTTCAGACTGCTTCCAACTTCTGGCAGAGTTTACTTCCCAAGAGTGAAACATAGCGAGGGTTCGGTGATGATTCGAGCAGCAAACTGCGACGGTGCCTAAAGGTTACTGCTGACGGTAGTTGCTCTTCCAAACAGCACCCCATACGAGCAAACCAGTTTTGACTTTGCCTGATATTACTTGTACCTTAGGTACTTGGGCTACGTACGGCTCTGTTGAATAGGGACAGCTCGATGTAGTCGTAGGGTCGAGCCGCACGCGTCTACTTTCATGCAATGCAACTAATTCGCTGCAGGCAATAACCTGTAGCTGTGACCCTGCAGTCAAATAGTCTATGCATTGGCTAGAATTGCGAATTAATAAATTTCAGAGAAGTATGAAATGAAAGATAAATGATTAGTTTAACAACAAGGGTTCTATTCTAACATCTGTAATTTATTTAGGAGACATAGAATTATGTTGAAGAATGTGTATTCAAGAGAGGACATCTCAAATGATCGGGAAGTGGTCCTACAAAATTCAGTAGACACACCCTTATCAATCGCAGTTAAGTTACGTTGAGAGCCTTACGTTCGTGGACTGGGTGTTCGTGTTGTCCTCATCATTTCATCATCATCATTCGTGACAGTGGCTAGATTGAACTGTGTACAAAAATTGGGCTGTGTAAAAGCTGCACGTTTTACAGGCGCTGATGACTGTGCAGTTGAGCGCCCCACAAACCAAACATCTAGTACCAGTGTCCACGCTTCCTGTATCCTATTGGAAGTCATTATAATGAATAACCAAAACGTTACTACTGCCTACAGTGGTCAGCAACTACTTTTTAACCGAACTGAGGAAACTGGAGGTTAACTTGTGGGTATTAATAATTCTGACATAAGAAGGGTACAAACTTCATGGTCATTCTATATCAAGCAGCTCAGTTTTAGAGATGTTATGCACTAGAGAATCTCAGATTTTGTTAAAATTTTGTGTTGCAGTTTGCTAAACGATCGAAGGAAGTTATACAAATTTCCAGCTCGTTACTTCTAGTGATACGTTTCTAGCAGCCTCCTAAGGGAGGGGCTCCATAATATCGCATCTAAATTTCGAAAATATCGGCCATCTGTGGATTGTACAAAGCGGTGAATCTTGAAAATTCCGAAAATTATATGCGATTTCATTCACTGTTTCGGTTCTAAGATACATTCAAAACAGTCAATAAATTTTGTCGCAACAGAATGTCTCCCGAGAGCTTGCAGCAAACATAATGAATAGAATGACACGAAACTTACAGAATGATAGCAATGCATGCTGTCAGCTATCGTGTCAGGTGCTACAACTTTACCTCAAGCAGTCGCTGAACCACAGCTCTTCAAACTCTATCAGTATTTTTGTTATGTTCTCGCGCCATTTTGTAGTCCTTCACTTAAGAGGCTCCTAACCACAATGCATAACCACTTGTGAGCCAGATATCTGAATACCTAGCTTTGATCGTTTACCAAACCTGAATATAAAATTTCAGCATTATCTGAGATAGTCAAGGGAGACCCCTAGGCCATTGAACATGGAATCAACATAATTGTAAATCATAATACCTATTTCAGTTTTGTCTTAAGTTTTTCGCTGAGAATCAAGCTAATTCCATTTTAATCTCTAAAAAATAATAATTTTTGGTTTCTACAAACTCCTAGACGAGACAATTTGTTAGTGTACATGCTTCATAGTAGTATTAATTTCTGTAGGTTATTTAAGAATCTGCTTACTGTGAAATGTTCAGTTTTATCTGTGGTAGCTGAATAGTAATAACATTTCAGGTATTACATGTATGTGGGCTTCATCACCAACCATATGAATTGAGAATTTTAGGAAGAGAACCTTAGACAAGGCACCTGCAAAGAATGATGTAGAAAAATAAATTTATTGTAAGGTTAGCCTTATATTACACTGTACAAAGAAAAAATACAAAAAGTGCACACAAATCACACAAAGACGAGTAAATGCAGAACGATTTCCAATGTGTGAACTTAAATGGAGCCCGGGTAAGGTAGTGCATGAAGGACACAGACTGAAATCTGATTCGGCCATCTATATAAAAGTATCCGTTGTTTTCCTATATGACTGCTGTAACGCTCTCTTTGAAAAGAACGCAACCAATTATATTTCCGTATTTTTTTGTAATCCGAGCTGTTAATGTCTCTAAATTGGGCTATTAATCTCTAATATTCCTTCCTTCTTCTTCTGAATGGCAAGTCTTTATATATGTGTATAAACGCAAGGCAACAACTTCAAGAGAGAAAGGACCCCATACTATTCACAAGCATATTAGCGAAAACGAATTAAGCTTTCACAAAGCTTAATTACGACAGGGTGTTACTGTGAAGTGAAGTGATGCATAATGGGAAAACCATGTCGGATCAATAGTAGCAAAGACAAAAGAAAGACATAGGTTGCTTGGGAAGATGCTAGGTAAGTGAGCTATGTCTGTAAAGAAAACAACACAGAAAACGTAATTGTGACCAATTCTAGAGTACTGCCTCTCCAGACACTGTAATAGTTCAGAATCGTGCTGTTAGAATCCTAACAGGGCAACACAGCCCATAAAAGATATTCATGGGAATTAAATGGGAATATCTGGAACGAAAGAGACGTTGTAATCGCAAAGTTCTGATGCATAGATTTAAACAACCGTTATTAGAGGAAGACTACGCACCAGTTCTGCAGCGTCCATGGACTGATTCACATGGAAATCACGAGAATAGTATAAGGGAGATTAAACGCAATTGACATACATAGTAAATCGTTTTGTTGTCCTTTAATATGAATTATGACATCCGTTGCTTATATTGGTATGAAGTACTATGAAGCATGAATATTGCAGCACATTGCGATGAACGTATGAAGGTGAACTTGTAGGAGCAATCTTGAGGTGCTGAAATATGTTAAACAATTCGAGTAACCTAGTGTGAATTGTACTATTGCCAAAATTAACTGAACGTTTTTTAATTAAAATAACTTACGTTTATAGTATATTTTCCAAATGACACCTGTTTTAAAGGTGCAGAGACAGCAAAAATAACGTTTACTAATTACTTTGTACAACTTAATACTGTGTTCTTTGGAACAAATTATATAACATTCACCCAGTCTGCGTTAGCATTCACTGATATATGTAGCTTCAAGTAGCAAAATCTGAAAACTTACCTACGTACCAGTGCAATAGATCAGATCAGATCAGATGCCAGCCCTGACAGCCATTACGTGCTGAATCTGTAAAGATGACATTCCACTGAGACTGAAAATTAACACTCCCAATGAAATCAGTTTCCTAACAAGTTTCAAGTATGAATGCTCTTACTATTAAACGACAAAGAGCCAGTTGCATTTATCGTTTTAAATATTTTATAACACCCCACCCGTCACTTCCCTGGTTTTGGTGTGTGTTCACCCCAGGTAACTGACTAACAGATGAACAGAGAGTGCAAAACTGCCACAATGTCGGATAACGCAAAGAAAGTAATGAGGCCCTGTGACTCCTGATTGAACTGCGGTGGCAGTGTTGACATTAATTGATTCAGAATTGATCCCTTTTAATTAAAAATGGGTGCACATTGATGTTATATTCAGCTATTGAACGCCAGTTGCAAATGTTGAACATAAAATTAATTAAGAAAGTGACTTGGGATTTCAACTACTTGATTGAAAACAGATGGAGTCGATTAGCACAGATTTATTTTAACTCACGACCTTCAATCATCACATTACATGACTCTCCTAACAGGCAGTGGTAATAAATTGCGTTTGCGTGGAGTAAAGCGCAATAAATCAAAAGTAATTCCTATTGACTGACCCAGGCATAATGCAAAGTGCGAGGAGAATTCTACAATACATGGCCTATGAAATCCTCATGGAAACTTTGCCGATGTGATCCAACAAATTAATCAGTGGTCAAAGCGGGCGCAATATCACCAAATTCAGCGTGGTTGAGGGGTGTCGTTGTGTGGATGTCGGCCGACCTCATGGTGCTGCAAGGCTGCGCTCGTCTATCCACTCCTATCTATCTTGCTCAGTACATAGCTGAACCAAACCTTCCTATCTCCAATCTCAATTGTTCCATTTGCTAAGTCCTAAACTGCAGAGATGCTCACTCTTTGTCAGACAAGCTGAGTAAAGAACGCCACGTCTGCACTCTAGGCAAGCTGGGAATGGAAGACCTCTATGGGGACTTCTCCCAGTCCGCTCTTCACCTCGGTTTCCCCTCCAGCAAAATCACTTACGCCAATTGCAGTGTAAGTCGCGTTAATTATGCATCGCTTCCCAGTGCCGACCAATGCCTGCTCTGGAAGTGAACAAATTCCCACAAAATTTCCCTTCCTCTCAACTTCTTCTATATTTAACTCCTCCCAGGCCGCCCATCAAGGTTAGCGTCTGCACAACACCAAGTTTTCCGGAAATCTGACTCCCAGGAGAGTACTTCAAATTCCTTGGTCCTACATTCCCATTGGAGCCCGGCGTATTTCATTCTGTCGCTCTTCACCTGATTTGCTTCAGACTCTGCGGACCGTGAATTCAGCGTGAAGTTGCTACAGTCACGAACACGCATATTTTGACCTCTGTTGACCGCTCCACCATAGCTTTGCATGGCTTTCTCGCATGTTTCACAGAAAACGGGATGACGGACATTTATCAACAAGCGTACCAGTTCTCCGTCTGTTTCCCGATACATCAGCATGGGGTTGGGGTCAACCACCCATGCTGTAACTCATCTTAAGGCGGCTGGAGGCCGCGCTGCGTTACCGCTTTCTCAGAGCTCGAGCCATCCTAAGCTGCCTACTGTCACTTCCCTTCGCCGTTCCCCAGCCAGCCACGGTCAACTCTAAATACGTCCCTGGGGTAAACCAGCGTCCAGTAAATCGACTCGTTTCCACAAAGTTTTCATGTCGTGTGAATTACTTTAAAACCATCACCCGACATTAATTATTCCAATATGTCCATACTATACCCTCTAAAAGATGCATTGTGCCTTGTCAGTCATTTTGTTCAGCCCTACTGTTCGCTCAACGTGAGTTAGGTGATCTTTAATGACTTCATGTAAGGGGCATAGTTCTTGCCATCTTACATAGCCCCTCTCTTCAAATCAATTTTGTAGTACAGGTGATCACTCCTATGGTGTTACCACCTGTGGTACAAAATTAATATGTCCATAACTGGTATTTTTAATCCGTTCGCGTGAGTAGTTATGGGCGATTGATTACCACTGCCTCCTCTCTGATGCACAATCCCACTCATTCCTAGGGTACCTGCCTTCAATGAGTGGATTTACTGTTAAAGATGTGGTCATTATTTAGTCTAATTTTACTTTAATCTCTGCCAATTCCTGAGACAATTATTGGTCAAAGTAGTCAAAAGAAAACTACAATTATATTACAAGGACACACGTAACAAAGGGCAAATACACATGTTTAAGCACTTCTGTGCTTGTCATTTGAATGGCAAGACCCACAGTTGTAACTTAAGGCCCATTCACTCTCAGTTATCCATCCCTACTCGACTTAAATTACTAAAAGCATACATGAACAATATTCGTGTAACATTTTGTGAAGTTGATAGTAGTTGCTCTCATTAAATTACATGTGGCCCCCCCCCCCCTTTGACATTTTATAAATAAAGGTTTTTTTGTGTCTGTCTCTGGACGTTTATATTGTGCATGGTGTAAGTTAAGCTTTGCGCGGCTTTCTCGCATGTTTCACAGAAAACGGGCGATGGACATTTATCAACAAGCGTACAAGTTCTCCGTCTGTTTCCCGGTACATCAGCATGGGGTCGGGGTCAGCCACCCATGCTGTCACTCATCTTGTCTAGGTACTGGTTCCTTTTTGTCATATTTTCAAAAAATTTGACCGGACACCGGTACCCTGCCACTTCCATATCTCTGGACATCATAATTTCTTGTTTGATCCTTTCTTGGGTTTCTTTAGACCAATACTTGCCCAAGAAGGCATTTTTGAATTCTTCGAACGAGACGCTCGTCTTCGCTACATTTCTCATGTACTCAGCGGTCGCGCCCTCCATATGGGAGCACACAAAATCCAGCTGGTACATCAGTGGCCAGTGTGGGGGCAGAGATAACTCGAATTGTCCCATGAAAGTTTTTGGATGCAAGCTATTACCTTCGTCCTTGTAGTGATGGAACTTTCGTGCTGATACAAAATGCTTGTAGTCAAACCGGTCATCATTCCAGTTATCATTTCGACCTTTCTTACGATTCGTATGAACTTCGGGACGTGGACTAATTCGTTCCGACACGCTATCGTCATCTCTCCCCCTCTGTATTTTGTTCGGTACATCTAATCAGCTGACAGCAATTGTGCTCACTGGACTGTTGCGCGCTGTCCGTGTTTACCTCGGTCGTTGCCTCAGAGCTGTGAATGAAGGCGTGGCTTCCATTGCTTATAGTGGCAACTTTGTCACACCGTGAAGCGGTTATCTGTGTTCCGGCGAGCGACGGTTCAGTCGACGCAGTAATTACACCCTTCTCTTTTCCTGATGTCTCTGTAATGAGACGTTTTTCCTCGTCCTCTAAATTTCACATTAATAAAATCATAACCTTCTTATAACATAATTCATAAACAGAAGAAAATGAGTACTTTTCGGTTTTTTTTTTTTTAAGTGCATGTTATTCATTTGAATCCACACTGACACACCCACACACACGGCACAAGTTTTATGCAGGAACGGAAGTGACATTAGTTCTGACTAGCAAGTTGAGGGATGGCTAACGGCTGAGAAGAGAGCAACGTCGATTACGGAGATGGCGCCACAGGCATCCGTATCTTCTTGAGGCAGGATGGCTCTCACCTAAGAGCTCGTTGTCGACATCTTGTCCGACAGGCACAAGACCCCATCGGTGCATCTACGATCGGTGACCTCTCGCAGCTCAGCCACAGGTCATTGCTCCTTCTATAGACGCTTTAGGGCAAGGGAGGGACCATGATCAGACGAGAGCCTATTTTTTGCTCAGGTCTTCAAAGTTGGTGTCATAAGGCACAAAAGGTCAGCTGGGCTGTCGCTCCACCTGACATGGCGAGCAACAAATATAGAAAACTTCTTGGACCTCTTCATTGTTGCCCCCGATCCGTACCGTGTACAGAGACCAGGACCGACCTCTTTGTCGTACACAGAGGTGCTGGATCTCACCTCTCCTTGGCTGCTGAGTTGACCACCGTCCCCGTCGATTCAGGGCGTGGTCTGCATGCCATCACCATTGTCAGCTGTGTGCTCCCCTCATTGCTGTCGTCCTCGTTCCTTGTCAGCTCGTGTGTGGTGTGCCAGGTGTCGTAGCTGCAACTCCCTCTTGCTCAGTTACGCCACCTTAACGCACTAAGACAACTAATTTTAATACATGGAAAGTGCTCATGTTTAACCATCAGTAACATATATTTTTTTAAGACAATGAACTGGTTTCATTACAAAAGGAATAATTTTACTTGTTTGTAAATCAACTTCAGGATCAATTAAAATAGAAATGTAGCAGAACTTTTTTTTATACATAAACATAAAAATTTACAAGACAACTTCCTTCACAGTCGTTCATACACGCACACAAGCAAGGGATAGGGAATCAATATTATCTGGAAAGGGTCCCATCACCATTTCTAACTACTAATTCCTACGACTAACACGGTGTTGGCCAACCCGACTACATAGCTACTATTTACTACTTTTTATCTCTAATCTTGTTTTTTCTTCTGAATTCCCTATGTGGCAGACGTCACTCTTATTGTGCCTGCGAACATGTATAAAACACAACAAACTTAGACATGTGTGTCTTACCAAGATTTTTGTTGGAAGTCTGGATAGCTTCCTTTATCGTGTTCTATTGCGACACTTCTTCTCTCCTGTATTTTCTTCCTTTTTTCTCCTGGTTTTATAAGGCCTGTGAACATGTGTCTGGTTAGCAATATCACAATGGCACAACACAAATATAGTTCACTGCCCACACTCGCAGTTGTCACCCTATCTTGGTATCAACAACTATTTTTGGCGCATCCATGCTGCTGTTCGCTCTGTAGATGATTACATCCGGTTCATTTTAACATACACTGGGTGCGCTAATTCACGCAACTGCGCATAGCTGTCCACCTCTTACGTATTCAGGGGCATACGAGATGCGTCGGTGCGTCCTCGTAACGGCCTACGGGACTGGCCACCTTAAATATGTTCTCCAATGACGGAGATACAATTACGGGGAACTTTTCTGTAATTTAGAGAGTTCCTAATCTATCTTTTTCTAGGGGTACGCTCAGAAATACTTGTTTTCCATTCTTTAGTCATGTGTTTTTACAAAATAATCTAGTGCACTTCACTTTTTTTTAACATCGAGAGGCGAGATATCATTATTAATAATAAAAACACAAAATATAGGCACATATAAACGAGACATTCTACCAATAAGGTCAGTACATGCACAACAAACAAGACTTGAAAAAAAAATACTTATTCTAAGCCTATATTTACTACGTCCGCGCTCTGGTCTAGTCATTCGTAATCCTGCCCGTTAAGGTGGGATGGACCAGGCTTCTTATTATGTTGCACCGGAGAGTGTCGCTCACCTTCCGTGTACCTTCTTTTCGAGTTGCCATTACTCTTATCTTGATTGTGGCCGTCGTAGTTCGGCACTGGCCTACTATCCCATTGAGGTGCATTATTGCGACGGTTGTTATTTTGTTCACGCTGTCGGCGTTTCTCCCGCGCCTGTTCCTCTTGAAATGCGAATTCCAGTTCGCGCAAAATGCCCTTAAACAGCTCAGTATCACTACCACAACGACCGGCAAGTGATTGTTTATATGAGATGGGAAGTTTCATGTAGCATAATCTGATGATTTCCGCAACCTCAGGTAAGGGGCGTAGTTCTGGCCATCTTACAATTTTGTGTTCAAGAAAGTGCTTCCAAAGCATTCTTAGACTCCTTATTAGTAAAAGTATAGCTCACTGTTGTTTGTCCGTGTTGCATTTTGAAATATTAAGCCGAGAACTTTCTTTATATTTTGCTGTAGTTAATGCTTCCCGGTTACATGATGTGACTGAATATCAGCGACACTTTTGTTCTTTGAACGTCACGAGGAAGCAAAACTCCCAATACAAATATCACTTAACGTATTACACTAATGAACGAAGATGCCT
The DNA here is from genome assembly GCF_023864345.2 of Schistocerca serialis cubense. Taxonomy (NCBI): domain Eukaryota; kingdom Metazoa; phylum Arthropoda; class Insecta; order Orthoptera; family Acrididae; genus Schistocerca; species Schistocerca serialis. Next base: position 934,643,541 of record NC_064638.1, read on the forward strand.
CTTCCGCAACAGATAATAATCAAAATACATACAACAAAAATCAAAGTGATGTTCTGATTCCACTTAACATTTCATTCCTACTTCTATTTTTCGTAGCATTTCCAGTGACTGGACATAGTATGAATTTTATTCTCGGAATTCAAGTTATGGGTCATTAGTTTTCTTCCTGTTATGTTCTCAGGAATTTTTGCGGGTGTAACTCTAATTTTCCTTAGCTCAAATGTAACACTTACGTTTTATTGAACCACTCCAACAAATCTTCTTCAGTGTCCTAATAACATATGGCCATGTGTCTTCAGAGATGAGGTGCCATTTTTGACTGTACCTTAAATAGTAAAATTGCCTGGTGTCGGAGCGGTACTTCCACGTCATTTGGAGACTGCTCTTTGGAGTATTACATGTTGCGTTATATGGTGACAGAAAATATGGATGTTTATTACACTTTTCTCTTTAATGACAAGAAACATCAACAGTTATCACTATATCACACTCCTTGCAAAAACTTATTGTCGTTTTGACAGTAAACTCTCCCAAGAGCATACATTCGCGTAGATAATTGTGCGTAAAGGTGTATCCTATAACTATCTTGAACAATACTGTTTTGGAGAACAAACAATTTGGCTGCCAAACGGCGCCTTGTACCAGTGTTTTCCATATTTGTTAAGAAGCATGACTGACAGTTGGGAGTAGTGATGTTTTGTCAACCAGATTTCATTTTTCCCATATTTTCCTAAATCTCTAGAATGTCAGTATATCGACCTTAATTAGGTAACAGATCATTTCTTCACCTATGATGTTCTGACTAAAATAGTCATCCATCCCTTCTGCAACACGACTTCTAATTTCCGTCTTTTCTCACTTCTGCGAATTGCCAGAAGGGAATTATACGGCGAATCTTTTCCATAGATGAGTAACTAGCAACATCGCCTGGTTTACAATCAATAACTACTTTTGTCACCCAGCTGATTGTGAAATAAATGACTCACAGAATAATGAAAAGCTCGCAATTTGATAGAAGTATCACTGCTTGTGTGACATTCACACCACTAATTCACTCAGTCAGGCTGCCGTTTTACCTCGCGGTATCGCTAAAAGCCTTGCCACACGGGAATGGTCCGAGGCACCCACAGAGAGACGGCACCTCAACTTATACTTTGGGAATCAGGGGTGTGAACAAGTAGTCCAAAGTATAAAATGTTTTCTGTCAGGTGATTTACAGAATTACATGGGGACTTTGTAAGGAAACGGAACTTTTTCTTCGGGTCTTCAATGAAGAATTTGCAGCCGCCTTTGGTCAGCTCCAAGAAACCTGCAGCGATCGAGTTTCTGGTCTGCTGTTCACAACTTTGGCGGTCAGGCTGACAAGAGGAGAGAAACTTAATACGCCGGAAGCAGCGGCTGGATATCGCGCAACTAAGCTGGTGGCCTTCACAGCGAAGAAGGCGTGGCTGCGTCTCCCTTTCACCCTCTAACAAAAAGGCCACACCGACTGTCACAGCCAGGCAACGGAGAGAAAAATCCCTGTTTAGTGTATTACAAACTCCGAATGCTACCCACTGATCTCCTGCGATACTGATTTTTATTTTATTTCTAATTGTCTGTTTTAACCTCCCACCCAGCTCTACTCTATTTGGATCTGGGGCTATGTAGTTCGTAAGTAGTGCTCTTCCGTCATATAATTCCACAGCTTGCAACGGCGCTCCAAGTCGGGATCGATTTCTTGTTTTTGTGTTTCACAAGTGGCTTTAATATACTACCGAACTCCGTGATATGTCGTGGTAAACTTGAATAAACATTGATAAGTGAATTGTACAACCAGTCTCTTGCCTTGTGCAATCAAATCCACACTTGTACGTGTTTTACCTTCAATTAGCACTTTATCAGTGCAAAAAAAAAAAAAAAAAAAAAAAAAAAAAAAAAAAAAAGAAAAGCAGATAAATAACAACTGAACACTATAACACTATATTTAAATCTTTCTAAAGATTTTAACGTAGAATCTCGTTGTACTTCTTTCCATCAACGGCAACATAACAAAAGTCAGTTTTACGAGTAAGTAGTTTTCAATATTGTTGATGAATAGAACAATACTAAGAGCAAAAATTGGTCTGATTAACCTCTATTAACTCTAAATTTAGATTATGAAGGAGTAGTAGGGGAGACTATAGAACTTTTTGACAGCTGCAGGGAGTTAACTGAAAGACGACAAATATGCGCTTGTGGAGTTTATCTGTTTGTGTTTAACAGCCTGACATTTATCATTTGCTGGGTCTCTGAATACAAGTATGCGTTGGTCATAATAAATAGCAAGCTTGTTGCTAGGAGGAAACAAACTTTAAGGAGATAATAGTACTGGCAATTTTGAAGCGGTTATATTACAAACACTTTTTGTGTTTTCGACTGTTTCCGAAATACGTCCACTCGAAACTCACGCTGTACGCCGTATTGGTCACTTACATTGCTCAATTTTCTTGTTTTTGCAGTGTCAATTATTGTTTATAGATTGCCTGAAGAGCGAACTTGACGTAAAGAAACTGAGATAAAGACATAAATATACTGAGGTGATGGAAGTCATAGGATACCTCCTAGTATAGTGTGGATATCCTTTTGCCCTGCACAGTGTATCGCTCGACGTGGCTTGTATTCAACAAGTCGTTATAAGTCCCCTGCAGAAATATTGAGACACGCTGCCTTTATAGCCGTCCATAACTGCGGAAATGTTAGCTTTGGAGGATTTTGTGCACGAACTGACCTCTAGATTATGTCCCACAAATGTTCGATGGGATTCATTTTGGGCGATCTTGGCGGCCAAACAATTCGTTCGAAATGTGCATAATGTTCTTCAAGCCAATTGCGAACAATTGTGGTCCGGTGACATGACGCATTGTCATCTATAAAAATTCGATCGTTGTTTGGGAACATGAAGTCCGTAAAAGGGTCAAAATGGTTTCCCAAGTAGCCGGCCGTAACCACGCCCAATCAATTATCTGTTCAGCTGGACTAGAGAACCCAGTTGATTCCATGTAAACAGAGCTCACACCATAATGGAGACACGACCAGCTCGCAGAGTTGCTTGTCGACAACTTATGTCCATGGCTTCGTTGGGTCTGTGCCAGAGTCGCACACTACTACCAGCTATTACCAACTGAAATCGATTCTCATCTGACCTGACCACGGTTTTTTCAGTGGTCTAGGAATCCAACCGATTGGTCAAGAGCCCAGGAGAGGCATTGCAGGCGATGGAAAACCGTTAACGAAGGTACTCTAGTCGGTCGTCAGCTGCCATAGCTCATTAGCCCATCAACGCCAAATTTCGCCGCATTGTACTAACAGATACGTTCATCGTGTGTTCCACTTTGATTTCTGCGATTATTTCACACAGTTTTGCTTGTCTGTTAGTACTGACAACTATACGCAAACGCCACTGCTCTCGGTCGTTAAGTGAAGGCCGTCAGCCGCTGCGTTGTCCGTCATGAGAGGTAATGCCTGAAATTTGGTATTCTCAGTATACTTTTAACACTGTGTCCGCAGCTCGTGCTCTTGCAGTAGCGTTCTCACTTCCCTCGCACGGGGCCCCGGGTTCGACTCTCGGCGGGGTGAGGGAGTTTTCCTGCCTCGAGATGACTGGATGTTGTATCGTCTTAACCATCATCATTCATCCCCATTACGGTCGGCGGAAGGTAATGGCAAACCACCTCCACTAGGGCCTTGCCTAGTACAACGGTGCGGGTCTCCCACATCGTCCCTTACGCTCCTCGGAGTATGGGACTTCCTCATCATCATTTGACACTGTGCATCTCGGGATACTGAATTCCCAATCGATGGAAATCCCATGCGTCTAGCACCGACTACAAATCCGCGTTCAAAGTCTCTTAATTCCCGTCGTGCGGCCTTAATCGCGTCGGAAACCTTTTCACGTGAATCACCTGAGTGGGAATGAGCGCTCCGCCAATGCACTGTCATTCTATATCTTGTGTACGCAATATTGCTTCCATTTGTATATGTGCATATCGCTGTCCCGTGACTTTTGTCACCCCAGTGTAGATTACCTCTACCATGAACGTTCATGCGTTAAAAAAAAAAAATAAAAAAAAAGCAGGCTATGAGATACCATAAACATCACAGCATGTACCTAGAAGAAATTCAAAACGTATTGAAGTTGGCATTTGTGCTCCTGACATGTTACCTATGAATTTAGTACAAAAACGCAACACACAAGAGGTAATTTACCGTCACCAGTATAATTAATAATGTGTTTCGTGAATATGATATCCAGTATGTTTAATAGTCTAAGTTATTATTGTTGTATATGAATTACATTTCTTTTAGTCAGAACTCCTGACGTGTTCCGTTAGTAATGCGTCATACACATAGACATAAATCAAGTCTGATATATCAGTCGACCAGCGACAGGAGCGTGTAATTTGTGCCTAGCGTTGATAATTCAAAAACTGGTACGTGTTCTGGATACTTTCTAACGCGTTAATCCAAGTGTTACTTGGTATGTTGCTTCAGACGAACGCTTTAGAACAGGCTCAACTGTCGTCATTGAACTTCTCATCTTAGCAATTTTTGCTCACTGCCGCCTGCGTTTGTTGACTACATATTTGATTTGTTTTAGTTGTGCAGGCGAGCGGAGCCCTGACACGCTGAACTGTAGGTGTGTTCAAATGGTTCAAATTGCCCTGAGTATTATGGGACTTAACTTTTAAGGTCATCAGTCCCCTATAACATAGAATTACTTAAACCTAACTAACCTAAGGACACCACACAAATCCATGCCCGAGGCAGGATTCGAACCTGCGACCGCAGCGGTCGTGCGGTTCCAGACTGTAGCGCCTACAACCGCTCGGCCACCTCGGCCGGTTTTTTTGTGTGTTCCAAGTAAAAACGGTCCTTATCAAAACTCTGTATTTGTGGCCAAAGGTTGTGTGGTTCTCACTATTATGGATTAAATACAGAGGCAATTAAATAACATTTCAAGTAAGTTGTTCATTTAATGTATGTTGTTTAGGGTACAAGAACAAGGTACTATGCGAAGAGAGACTGAAAAAAAGTAAAGTATATGGCAAACGTTAACGGGAAATGTTTTCAGCGTAGTAGAACCGGTGGATTCTGAAAGGAGAGCCAAAGGCTGGAACACATAAAACAATGTCATGGAGGATATTAAATAGTATTAAATAATTCATACAAGGGGAGAGATGATGGACGACATTCAACCAGCCGTATGACTGACAACTTTAAGTTCATGAGGCGAAATTTTTGCCTTATCCATGAAAATGATAAACATTTCAATAAATTCCGAGAGAAAAGAAAACATTTCTCACCTGAAGCAGTGATGAAGTCGATCGTCAGTGAAGAAACGAATGCTAACCGAAACTAGTATAGATAAAAGGGTGAGTACAGCGAATACATGACTTTTCATGATATAATGGGTGGAACAGCACAAAAAATCTCTCTTGCAATGTGTACCCGCACTTCAGGTGGGCTGCATAACGTGGCGTTTTGAAGAGAGAAAAGAGCGCTCAGCGACGCGTGTCCGACAGAGATTTAGTAATTATTTTTCCGGTCCGGTGCGTTGATTCCAAATCTTGTAGAATATGTGCGAGATTCGGCAAGACGCTGTAGCGACGATGTTGCTCAGAGGTTTAAAAATTCATTTCCTGCTGATAAAGGAGTTGCTAGACACCGTACACGCTAATCGGGCCTATTATCAGGAACAGGGCAGTAATTTAACGCGTGCTTGCTACTTGGACTGAGTACACTCCTGACTGCCGTTAGTCCTGTATCCCAATTGTAAATTATTCTTTATCAGTAGACCAGGATCAAGTAACGAGGTAATTAAGCGAACGAGAATGAAAATTGAAAAACGTCGAGAGACAGTATTAGGGGTGTATTCGTTAATCTATTAATGCCTTCCCTTGTTTTAGATGCTGTGAATAAAAAGAAATTTCAGTTTATTGTGCATAATAAAAGTAAACACCTTCCAGTGCGTCTTGTAATACCGCTACCTAAGATGAGCGTTCCTCCGTTTCCCGTTTAAGCAACAATCTCGTGTTAACTAATATTACAAACTGAACGTGCTGATAGAAGGAATCGAAGTAGAACAACTTCAGAACAGCATCTTTTGGCCGTGGAAGAAACCGTGAGTCAGTGAAAGCTCTGGAATATCAGGAGCAGCAAAGACAATCGATGCACACATGCCTAAAGTTCAGCAAAGATAATGTACGGTTTAGGCAGCAGCGTCGCACATTGCAGAACGCGTTCACAAAGGCGACCACCAAATTCAATGCAGACGTTACATCTTCGTAGCAAATTCTGACGTACTATACCGAGTACATAGTCACTGTACGAACCTCATCACTCGCTATGCGCGCCAGGAGCTGGTGTCACGTTCACGGGGCCTGAATAACAAACAGCTGTACGTACATAGAAACAATACATTATCTTCGCTGAATGTACAGCGCATGTGCAGTGACAGCCCTGATGTTCTTGCGATCCAAAACTTTCATTGGCCCAGGGTTACTTGCAAGACTGTAAGTTCCTATCGCGTAGTTGTTGTATTTCGATTCCTGTATCATCTTCTTCAATTTGTGTTAAGCGTTAGATTTACCCTGTGTATGCCTTCCAACTCGCACCTTTCCCTTATTTGCTTGGTACTGACTTACCATTTGAATTTTTCATATTCATACAGCAGCTGTTCTTTTCTCCAGAGTGTAGGTAGCTCAGTCAGTCTAATCTTTATCTTGAACTTCTCAATAAAATAATTTCTTGTGTTGTTGAAGTATAATTCAGAGTGACTTGTGTGCGAAGTGAGATCGTTGCTTCAATAGGAATTTCTCTTTCTGTGAAAAGTGACTATTGACACTCTGCGTTCTATGACAACCGCTTTTTGTGGGTAATAGGCGCCGTAGGCGTTGTGACATTACAGTGACATATCACCATGCGATACTAAGTAAATTTTGTAACTGTATTATCTTAACATTGCTGGGAGAATTACATAGCTAGTGGCTTCTGGAGTATGATTCTTAAATTTCTCTTCCCTGACGTAGGCCAGAGTGGATGCGTTGCGATATATCTGAATGATCGTGGCATATTTAATACGGGGTGGAGGACAGCCCTCTGTGAAGCTGTGGGTTTGCAAAAATGGTTCCAGGGTATGCACATCGCCATAGATCTTTGAAATTAGAGCAAAATGTCCGCAGGTCCCCCGAGTGTGGCTGGCTTAACGAATCTGCGCGTCCTGTAGACTGATGAAAATACGCGAAGCCGCCATTTTGCCGTCTCTCGAGTGAGAATATTCTGACTCTTGTATTCTGGATTTTGTCAGCCATTCAGTTGAATCTGCAGTATCGCCATTGTGACACGACTGTCTGAGCCATGAGAGGAAACACGGAAAATGCAGTGTACCAACCCTTTGTTAGTTAATTGACATACAATAACGTATGGTAAAGAAACTTATGCTGGCTTCCCCTGCGTTTTGGCATATACAGGGAAATTCTTGCTCGTCACTCTGGCGAAAGTTCTGCATCGCCCCCTCCAAATCGTCGGTGTTTGAGAGCGGAGGGGAATGCAGAGAGACACGGAGACGGGTTGCAAATGCATGGCCGTTGGGTCATACTACGATACAGGTGCCCGGTCTCAGCCCGGTGCTCTTTACTGAGTGTTTGAGCAAGGGCCGCTTTTTAGCGTTAGCGCTGTATTTGACCAGAGTAGCTCACAATATGTGAGGTCTGCTCCCCAACTTGTGTTGCTTATTCTGTGGTTTCACTTATTTGGATCTTCGAACCGATTTAACTTGCATTTCCGAGCTACACAGATTTGGAAAACTTATCATAGTTCTGTAGCAATCTTCCATATCGTTTAAGGTACCTACCACTTACTAACAATACATTCTGTACCAATTGAGCTTGACTCAACCAGTCTTTTATTGTACAATGGCATACATCTACGCGTATTCCGTTATGGAAATGACTTCATTAATCAGACAGGTAAACTCATTTTGAGCTCATATATATTTCTTTGAGCTTCAAGTAAGCTATCATTTCAAACGCAAATACTTGAACTGATATACACTTTTTGTTCAAATAATTGACTGTAAATTATTAAATAGTGATACAAACTTGAGAAAATAAACTCATATGTAAAAGCTTAAGATTACTTTTACTTTCGTCTTTCAACTGCCCTGCTCAGTGGACCCTACATTAAAAATAAAAATATGACTAGCTTTTTTGCATAATTAAATTGTGCTCCCAATGTGGAGGATTTCAGTTGTGAAACATCTAACGTGAGCTTTACTTCATTTACATCGCTAATGATAATGATAATGACTCCCGTTTGGAATTACCACATTATTAACATGTCTAGAGAGATTGAGTTTCTGTAAGTAGCGCGATTACTTGTTTTAATGTTATGCAAGGCGTACGCTAGCTTGTATAACGTATCTGTGTTGAGGAACTGAGTGTGATAGGCAGTTTGCACACTCCACTGCCGATCCCCGGCACATAAAGAACACATCGAGAAATCACAGGTAAATTTCAGAGTGAAATCAAGCTTTGACTGCTGGTCACTGCCGGAAACCGTCGGCTGCAAGCAACGACCTCTCACTGACACCGGTATCCATTTAGCTGCGACATGTTTGTTGTCCTGATGGTTTAGCGGCTATAGCACGAAACTGCGGCCCTTGAGTTCAGTCCCAGGTGCGGGTGGGCAGTTTTCCTTGTTCCAGTCTTTTCCAGGATTGTGCCATGTCCACTCAGCCTGCTTTTATAATGATTACCAAGAATCCTTCCTAGGGGTAAAAGGCATGTCCTAAAACACATTGCCTGAAACTTTACAGACACTGTCATGTACATACACTGAACGAACGTACTTCATGCCATAGTCAAGTCAATCTGACGACAAAACTAAATAACCCCCTCCCTGTTAAGGAATCACATAATTATGAAAGCACTAGGGGTAGCAGACACTGGGGCACTGCAAGTCTGGCTCTGTCCATGGGGTCTGTCCATGAAGTGTGCTTGAAAAGCCGAAGCGGTTAACGTGACAGCTCGCGTAAGGCGGAAAATCCGGGTTCGAGTCCCAGACCGACACAAATTTTCAGTTGTTTCCAGTAAATTCTATAGCTGTGGTGGAACAGTATTTGCAGTTTCCGAATATATTTCATGGTTTTATAGAGCCATGAAATGGCAGCGTTGCTTGCTCCTTTGGGCATGCAATAATGTGTGAAATGATACGCTTAGTTAGGTAGTATGCATTGTGAGACAAGAACCATGAGACCCGCGTTTTATTCAGTTTAATTTCAGCTAAAGAAATTGTGAAAAACAACTTCAAAGGCTGCCCACAGGGCTCTGCTTGTGGTGCAGAGTTTTTGGATAATAAACTCTAGACGCTGCATCACCCACGCAGACGATATGCTAATTGTAGTGTCTGCCAATTCAAGGGCTAAATTAGAGGAAAACGGCAGGGTTAGTCTTGAAAGGCTAAGTAAATGGTGTGTAGAATGCAAACTAAGGATAGCATCACACAAAACAGTTTGCATGTTACTAAAAGGAACACTGTAAAGAACCCCACAATCAGAATAAGTGACGAGTGTGTGAAAAGAGAGGAAGTATGTAGATACCTTGGTATGGAGATTGACGAAAAATGAAACTTTCATGCACATGTAGAAAACGTCTGCCAAAGACTCAATAATATCCTGAACGAAAAGGTAATAGCTAGCCGAAGAATTTTTCAGCTGCCACTACGTGCAATAACAGCATCTTAACCGATACTGCAGGGTACGGATCGAGCGTTTGGGCGCGTAGAGCCAGCACACGCTCTACGGCGAGCACAGAGAAGTGTATTCCTACAGCGCATTTAGAAGGACACCAACTGAGGCGTTTCTGGTGATGATGTGCTTCCTACCTTTAGACCTAGTCGTAAGAAAGGGAGGCGCACAATATTGGCTCAAAAAGGGCGAATATGATAGGGTAAAGGAGATATTGAGCACAAGAGCCACATTGGATAAGGAATAAAGGCTTACATTGCTAGAGAATTAACATCAAAGAAAGATAAAGAAAGTTAAACTTTCTTCTGAGCAATGGAGCTATTCATTAACTGACGGGACGTGGTCCACATCCCGGTTACTTACTGAAAATACAACAACGCACCACTGTCACCTGTGAATGTGGGACAATCAGCACTCTGGACCACGTCATCTGGGAATGTGCCATAAGACAAGAAGTTACGGACCAGGACAGGAACGTTAAAGGTAATACAACAGTCTAAAACATAATAAGGAATGAGAAACAGTGGCATAAGCTGAACTCTCTTACAGCTGAAATATCAACTTCTGGACTGTACGCCTACGTAGCCGATAGACAACAAAAAAGAGACCCTACATCATGAGAACGAGACGCCCCAAGGCAGGTCATCCACCTTCAACAACGACCTCCTGTAAGCAGTGAGGAGATGAGCCCCGGAGAGGGTCAGGAACAATTTCCAGAGCCTAACGGACATCTTCCAATCCTTATATCTTGGGTGATACAATAGCACAGCACCTGTAAATCCAGAGTTTTACTGAGGGCTAACTATCCAAACAAACGAGAAACCTAGCTTGGTCCAGATACCAGACGCAATAGTGTTGTGTAATATAGTGCTGTGTAGTGTAGTGCCGTATAGCTGTGTAGATCAGAGTTATAAATTACAAAATTTACGATCCAGCAATGCAGCATAGTGTAGCATGCCAATAGCATGTGTATTTGTGCGCCAGATGGCTTAGTGGGGTATATAGACACTTTTTTTTATTTTTTTATTTTCGTGTAGATATTGTTTGGTAGATTTTTCCCCTTAAAAGCCATAGTGCTTAGTTGAACTAACATATCTGGAATTATGTTAAAATACCATGTGCTACATTAACGTCAGTTCACATGTAAAATTCGGTCCGTTTCTTTAAATTATGTCGTGATGCCTTCAACTGACATTCTCTTCATTTGATGTACGGTTGTACAATTTCTGCCTTAGGCCTTATTCTAGTATATAAAACTGAATCATTCTACACTGAATGCATTAATATCACTTATGAAGTTATTACAGGATGAAGATTGTTCTTGTATCCAGATAATAGACAAAAAGAAAACAGCTAATAAATAAGTAAATAATTCAATAAATTCTTTATCCTGAGTTCTTGAATAGACCGCAGCTTAAATGATCGCTCCCATATGCATACGTTGGATGAACTGTTCACGAAATGCCTTCTGGGCAGTGCTGGTTTTATCATTTGGTAATATTAATATATTGATGACCAAAGGAATTGTCTTTTAATGTACAAGCCTTGTCACTCCACTTTACGTGGTGCCTTTAAAATCTTTTCCTTTACTTGTTCTATCTTGCCGACCCATACGTCAGTATGATGATGTTTTGCGTCAGTAATTCCATAAGGATGCTAGGTTAGTAATAGTATTTCTCCTCATTCATATTTAATCCCTGTGTGATCTTGTTGAACTGTGAGGAGCAATAAATAGTGAAAATTCGGCAGGTAATATAGTCCAGATCATATCAGCTAATGATTTCAACGTTACCAGAACTACGAACTGAAGGCGTCTTACCCTATTCAAATAACTGAAACCTGCCAAGTGAGGTTATAATTGGTAAACATATTCCAGGAATGTTTCTTTCTCTTTTTATATATAGGTCCACAATAAGCAGAATACTTACAATGACAACACTCTCTTGAACTACCTCGCCCGGAGATCCTATTGGGTAACTTTGATCCACGCAATATATAATGCAAGAAGGCACCATCATCATTACACAATACGGTAGAGCTGCACGTTCTCAGAAATATAACGGCTGTAGTTTACCCTTGATTTTAACTATTCGCTGTACCGACACAACAAGGCCATACTGGCTAATTTTGCGGAGCAAAATGCGTCAGTCATTCGGTTGGTTGGTTGGTTGGTTTGGGGAAGGAGACCAGACAGCGAGGTCATCGGTCTCATCGGATTAGGGAAGGACGGGGAAGGAAGTCAGTCATTCGGACTGTTGTCCCTGCCGACTATTGAAACGGCCACTGCTCCCTTCAACAATCATAGGCTAGTCTGGCCTCTCCACAGATACACCTCCCTTGCGATTGCTTCTGCAGTACATCTATCTGTATTGTTAAGGCACGCAAGTCAACCAACTACAGCGAAGTCCATGGTTGCGGGTGGAACATAAGCCAAGGAACACACAATTTCTATATAAATTTATATGAAATAGATAGTAAGGAAATAAAGGGAAGGGATGGATGGGAATATGATTTTATAAAGAAAACGAAACATTTACATTTCACGTCAAAATTAAAAAGGAAAAAAAGTAAAGAATAGATAAACACATAATGATGTAGTTTGCTGAAGAGGAAAACTTGAGCCAGCCTGACTGTCTTCAATGACATTTCTGAAAACAGCCGAGGAGCTCTCAAGTCATTATGCACAAATTAAAGTGATCTGATTACAGTCTAGCTGCGACCTGGGTGGAAATGTACATTATCCAGATGAATATGTGCAAATAAACGAATCGGGCTTTCGAAATATATACGACTAGTGAATCAGTAGTAATTAGACTAAAATGATCGCCACAAGCTGCGACATTGTCGCGAATAAAACAGTGACCCGTATATACAATAAGTTTCCTTTAATTTACGTCTATGGTCAGAAACTTTTTAGCAGATTACCGATTTCGGTATATAATGACCATCATCATATCAATTTTTATAAAACAGATCTAATGATGGTCATTATAGACCGAAACCAGTAATCTGTTAACAAAAAGTTTGTGACCATAGACGTAAATTAAAGGAAACTTAAAATGATCGTTCTGAATGGAGTTCGTCATGTTCAATCGTAGGGTACCGCCACAATGGTTGTACACATCGACAAAACGGTGTGGCATATCGCCTGAGGCACTGGAATCTTATCAGATAGTAGAGAGACCAGTCCGTCATTTACATTTTGGTTCTCAGTGGGTTTCCTAAACCACTTCTCAGTCCTGCGTATTTCTACCCGTAGTTTGTCCAGCAAAGCCAGAGCTTCATCCTCAGCTAACGCATGGTCCAACAGAAGCTAAACCCGGACCTTTCTTCTATTTGCAGACTAAGTGATTTTTTTCTCCTATGTTCCATGGCTCTAAATTGAGATTTCTGAATGCCTTCATATGCAAGGTATTTACAAATATTCGACCAAATTCACGAGATCTACCTTCTACATAATTGGAGTTAGAAATATGAAGTAAAAAATTAGAACTCCCAACGTTTATTTTTTTACAGATATACACATACAAACTTGGAGTTTCTTATGCAATTACCTTCAGTATTAAATTTTTTACAAATGTTCAGTGTATCCTTCAGTGTACTCACGACAAACGTCCATCCAAAATGGCGTGCGATTCAAACCGTGGTGTGGTTGTCCAGTTTAAGATTTTCGTTGTTCTCCATAAATCACTTCACGTCAAGTAGGATAAAGTTTCTTGAACAAAATTTCATGGAATTTTCTCTTCCAACTGTTTCCATCTGAACCTGTAGTCATAGTGAGTTCAACCAACTAGTTTGTATAGTTTCTTAGGCTTATTCCATCACTCAGATATCGCAAATAATCATTAGAATACGGATTCTACTGAGTAACATGGATCTTAGGCATATAGAATACCTTTGAGAATTGATACGCACACCTGTTACGTGTTTAGGAAACCTCTGACAACATTTTTTGTCACATAAATCGATATATTTTAATTTTTTCAAATAAAATATTTTATTAATAAAACATATCTATTGCATATTGCCCCTTTTTATGACTATGAACAGAATAAATTACAGAAAATTTTTCTCCCGATCGACCTTCAGCCATAAATGTAACAGAGTATATAGCCCTGTAAACTACCGCTTAATGTGGCAAGACTGAGTCCACAGTACATCGGACCTTGCGTAGCGAGGCAGGGATTTACCATTGACTGTGACACACTATATTTCACATCGCATCTAATTCCATCAGGTCATTTGTTCGCATGTGTAATATTTCACAGCAATTAAGAATTGTATCTGTCGCTTCCGTTTCTCCTCTGATAGCTTTTAGCTTTAAGTGTACGAAGGTAATGATTTCACAACGCCTTAAGTACGAATATACGTAGTTCCATTAACACTAAATACGTATGCGGTGTAACATCCAAAGATATTCTAGTAGAGATGGAACAATATTACTTGCATCTTAAATCGGAGAGCTTCATTCAGTGATCACATGTTGCTCTTCCTGTACTGTCATGCGACGGCCTCGCAGCATGTATTGGTGTTCTCTAGGCCACAGGCGGAGCGATGCATCACTGGGAATGTGTCATCGACGATCCATACTTGTCATTCCTGTATACCTTGTAGCCGTGTCACTGTAAAAGGAGTATCACTGAACGTTATGACTACTTACTTCCTGCGTGAGGAAACACGAATTATATCACGTATAAAACAAGCGATACATTAAGGAAGGTATGTAAATGGTTTCGGCCACTCAGAGAAAGTGGAGTCCGTGCGTTGCGCAGGGAATTATCTGGAAGCTGATGACTTCAACGATTTTTACGGACAGCAGACTGAAGTGTAGAGATGAGTGAGAACAATTGTCACGTAAGAATCATATCTCGTTGGAGGTTCTCATGCTGCCACTGACATCTGCCGAAAGTGAACTAGTGACGATTCAAGATATTGAGTTTCGTATTCTCACCCAGCTGTTCTGCTGTAGTTATTCTGCATTTTCGCAACATTTGGCAAATGCCAGCATGTGTCCTAGAAAAAGGCTGAGACACTTTTACTTTTCCTTCGCGCTACACAGACCTCGTATCTCGTCTTCAGTGGTCATACCGTTAATGAAATTTAAATCGTAACCCCACTTCTCTTCTTCCGAAACAGCTAGTATCCGCAAATTTGTAGAACATCCATACTAAATCCAAAAACATGGACGACGCACGCGTTTGCTACGCCGAGAAAATTGTGGCACAAATGGTCACGGAGAAAACTGGACGTCAATCTGTGGCACAAATGGGCACGTGCGTAGTTACACGAGTGTTTCGGACTACGTCCGTAGCATAAGTAGCGACACTTTCGGCATCTATAGTCTCAAAAAAGTCGTTTAACTCAGTGGAGCCAGTACAGTCTGGAACTGCCGCATTTCGACTTTCGTTTCCAGACAGAGAACAATAAATTTCTTACCACTGAGCTATGAATTCAGCATCGTCTTTTTGTGAGACTTGATTATTTTCCGGAAATGAATGTACATCATTAAACTCATCAGAACATGAATTAGTTTCTGTTGTAGACTAGTGAAAATTATAAGCCATCTCATCTCGCACTTCAGATACGCTTGGCGCTACTTCACAAAATCCCTGTTTGTTACTATATGAGTAGAGAAAAATCCAATTTCATTTTGTACACGTGCTTTGCCAAAAAGTAGGCAAAAATACGAAGGCTTCACTTTAAGCATAAAGGAGATGTCATCATATGAATATCCAAAACGCCTTTCCTCGTAGAAGTATGTAGAAGTTCGAAGCTAGTGACATGTATTTGTACGCCTCTCATTGTAATTTATCATTTCAGTAATCATAGACACTGACGTGTTGGCAAACGGAAACCTAGTCGCATGGCTCAAGCATCGTGTTGCGCTATGACATGATTACATGAGATGGTTGTCCTCTGGAATAATGTCTGCCTATCACCTGAGACTGGGGATGAAAAATGGGGCGAGGAGGTGAAGAGGCCATAGAGGCGGTTGATGTTTTATTTGTATTCACTGTGGAAGACGTGTGCCATCATCCTTACTGCTGGTTGCCTATATCCACCCATGGGTGACTACTTCCTCACTGGACATGATGTTTTACAGTAACGCAAGTGCCCACAGTTCATCTCCAGTCCCATGTGACAGTTGTTTCTTTGAAGTCTTGCTTCAGCCCGACAGGTGGGGCTGCCTGTCATCAGGCGCTAGAGCAGCTACGAGGCAATAAATACTCAACTGAATGGACGTCGAAGTCCTTGACAGGTTCATTTGTAACGTGCTCAGCCAAGTTGCGTGGGTGGCACCGAGAGTATTGTCGAACTAGGGGTCTTCGATAGTTCTTATGCCGTTTGTTTCCAGCACATGTTAATGCCGTAACTCCTGTGTGATAACGCCAAATGGTTCAAATGGCTCTGAGCGGTATGGGACTTAACATCTGAGGTCATCAGTACCTTAAAACTTAGAACTATTTAAACCTAACTAATCTAAGGACGTCACACATCCATGCCCGAGGCAGGATTCGAACCTGCGACCGTAGCAGTCGCGCGGTTCCGTACTGAAGCGCCTAGAACCGCTCGGCCACCGAGGCCGGCTGATCACGCCACAGGAGGGCGCAAAACAGGAGGACTTAAAAAGCATAAACACCTTGCTGCTTCTAATAAGCATCAAATTTCATCTATTGGTTTTCTTCGGTCTCTAGTGGTTCCACCTTGTACGTCAGAGCAATAATTGCGGTCGTGTGACACTCCATTGGGGCCAGATCACTTTCAGTGGGGCTTATACTTCACGATGTCCTTAGAGTAGGGTTGAATCGTCCAAGGAGTGGAAGGGGGAGATGTCAGCAGTGTCGAACGTTGTCAAGAATGTTGTCCTGAGGCTCTTGGCATTGCGAAGTGTGGTTTCTCTCCGATCGAAAAATTCATGGAAATCAACGCCCCAAGGGAGGGGTGGTTTCATTGACTCCCTTTATGCCAGCTGCTGGGGACTTTTCGTGTCCCTTCTAAGCGGTGGTTTGTCTGAAATGTTTCCCTCGGCCACCGTTAAAAAAAACACATGGTTTCTACTCTCCATGTCGCGATCTTCATCTGCGTCGCAGAGGCGTCAAAAGAGGGGTGAAATGTGGGTAAGTGGAGCTGTGGAGGTGTTCTCATCGCATGCCAGTTCCACGAAGGCGTTGGGCGGAATTATGCCAATGTGACATCATTAACCTACCTTACAACTCACATGAACTTCTGAGCTGTGGTTTTCTTTTTTCTTTTTCTCATATATGGACACCTTGCTGTCTGATGTGTCACCGCGTCCAAGGGTGACGTCGCAGAGCACTACTCTTAACATCATTATAAAGGAATGCTGAGAGACCACTGAGCCACATTTCAGACTTACGCGTTGGGCTGGGAGGCAATTACAGGGTATTGAAAAAGTGGCCTTTTTTGCGCAGTGTATGTACATACCAAAGATGTGGAAATAACGCGCTATGACAACCCACATCTACTTAGTGCGAGAAAGGTAGAAAAAAGCGCTTTCCGTAGGTGATTGTATTGTTCACAAATATGAGCGTAGGCCTATGTCTTGAATTCGGGTTCAGTGTATACTGACTGGATACTGCACGTTTGGAATACTGCGACATATATTTCTGGATATTACGTAACCATCTGCTTCGGCAAAGAATGTTCTATATTTTCTTTCAGTTTTGTCAGTTACTATGAGTTTGATGCGCAACTCTGCCCTTATTTCTTGTCAAACTGTTCATCTCTACATAAGCAGCACCAGAATCATATACAATTCTTTCATATACATTTCTTTCTTTCATTTTTGTCAGTTACTATGAGTTTGATGCGCACCTCTGTCCTTATTTCTTGTCAACCTGTTCATCGCTACATAAGCAGCACCTAAATCATATACAATTCTTTTGCTATGGTCTAATCTTCACCTCTGCTTTCTGCCACTCCTTCCAGTCGAGGATGCTTATGGTACGTCTCGTTAATCTGTATCTTGTCATGATAAATAAACTCCGTGGACTAGTTCACCCTTGCCTTCTAGAGTCTCTTCTACGCTATGGCATGAATATTTCATCTGCTTTTGAGACAAACATGTTTTTTTTATTTATTTTTCTCAGGACATACAGATACTTCCGTCCGTCTGCATACCCAATTGCTACAGTATATGTATTCTCGACAAAATAAACACAGCCTTTGTATGAATTTGTATACCATACTGCTTTGATAACGTGATTTGACTTGAGCTGTTCATTTAGTTTTGTACTGGACTGAAGAATAAATCAGTTTTAGTGCGACCACAAGAAAAATCTTGAAATAAACAAGTGAGAAAAACGATAATGGACAGTATTCTGTAATGACATGGTGACTTTTCTAACAAAATCTACTTATCTGAAGACTGCCATTCGATACCTCTTATGACAAACACAAATTTATTGGTCGCTAATGTAGAACTAGAGAACTAGAGAAACTGAAATTAAATATCAGACGACAAACAAATAATTGTAAGCTTCCTGTTTCTCACTTCATTTACGAGTGCATCTCCGGATGATTCGTGACAGTATCTCAAGTGCCTTCTTACTGCTACGCCTTCCCTTTTTGAATCCCACAGAAGAGTCTTTCCTTGCGTCCTGTATGGTCCCTTAATTCCACATCACAGCATTGTAGTAGTTACTGTGGGTCACCCATTCGTGTGATAATTCTATGACAACAACTGTGATTAATTTAGCAAAGAAAACTATTGTAGGTAAATGTAATTCTAAGCAGTTCAATGACAAAAATCGAAAACCTCAAGATTCAGACCGATTAAACTCGAGACTGCAATCCATCCACTCTCCCCTTGCTGGGATAATTTTATTGTATCAGACACACCGTTAAAATGAGTGCTAATATACTGCACTCCTTACCATTCACAAACACCACTGATCCAGACTGAATGAAATATAACTCTTTATTTGAATTACTTATCAGCTGCGTTGATGTAAATAACCTTTACATTAATTACGAAATTAGATTAACAGAGAATGGAGCCAGAATATTAATCTGGCTGTTCACGCTTCGTATCGCCTTTCTTTGCATCGCCGCGGATGGAGTGGTCGGTACGTAAAAGTCTGTGTAATTAATTTGCCTGCAGATAAGAGGCGCTCGATTAGCAGGGAGTCTGCATCGACGGCGTTTCTCCAGCGGTGACAGCCTCTGCGGCGGTCGGCGATTACTTTCCCGCCAGCGCGGCGCAGAGTACACTTTGTAATCGGCCGGTGCATCGGCAGCGCAGTTGGCCAGGCGCCGCCACGTAACATATGGAACGTTAAATGAGCGCCGCGGCCCGGCCGGACCGGTTTGCAGCGTTCGATTCTATTACGAGGTGCTTAAACGGTGTTGCAACGGCCGCTGTCATTGCGCAAATGCGGTCGGTAATGTGTGTGACAAAGTGCGTCAGCCGGTGCAAAGCCGATTACCGGCGTTTTCGATCTTAGTACCTAGTGCGTCAGTAAGTGTCAAGCATAAGTCGCCATACGAGAAGACATTATTAGATCCAAAATGTGTACTGTAGGCGACATCATTGAACCACCAAAAGCTCTTGTATGGTAATGGATATCACAGACTACCAGTTTCGGTTAAGCGACCGTCTTCAAATCACGGATTAATAGTGCGTTAACCTCTTAGTTCCCTCGGCCCACACACGTGGACCTCCATTCACAATTTTTCCAGTAATTACACGTATTTTTCCTCTTATAGACCGATTGACTACCAGTGTATGCCTCCTTAGTTTTAAAAACGGGGTGCAGTACCATGCAAAGAACGGTTTGTGTGTTAGTTTACAACTGGTCATATGCAGAAAAAGGTTACTTCTACAAATCAAAAACGTATGTAAATAATTGCTGTGCCGAAATATTGTATTGAGGATCTGAATTTTTTGTCTAAACTTGCCTAACGCTCGCTAAATATTCTACAGGTTCAGAATTTGTTCAGATGTTGTTCGTTACTATGAAATTATACATTTTCTGAAGGTCCCCGCACAGGAACTCGGGCCATAAAGCATATCTGATAATTTCAATTTGGTCTTCGATAGTGGATTACTCAAATAACCGTTACTTCTAGAATCTATAACAGTGCATGAAATATTAATCGATGAACAATAACAAGCTCTTCTTCATGGTAACAATGCGTCATTATTTGATTGTAAAGACGACGAATTCTCGTTTTTGACTGAAGATTATCCTACTGAGCTTGACGAAACTGACTGATAAACAATAATGACGTTGAAATGTCGTTCCGGTACGTTCGAGAAGAGAACGTCCTTGTGTGGCGAATTTCTGTGACAGGGAAGGTATACGATGTAGAAAATGTTAATCAAAAGCCAAGAAAAGCTGTTTTGCAACCAACAACAGAAGTAATGTCTCACCATTTTGGGCAGGTACCACAATATGCCGAGGCAAGGAGTGCCTCAGAATGCAGAAAACCTGGCAACAATGGTAAGATAAGAAACATGTTCATCAGACATGAAATGTATTTATGTATTCTGAACGATAATTGTTTTGAAGCTTCTCGTAAAACGTATTTATTTACTGGGAGTAGCACATTATTACTTGCCAGAATTTATCATATGATTATTATTTTCTTGTATTAATGAAGCTGTTTTACAGAATCAGCAAAAATTAGTGTTGGAACCAAATATTTAAAAAAATATTAGCGGTAAGAATCCTATTTTCTGTGTGCATTAGCGTATACAGTTTAATGTTCCAAATTATATATGTAATCTTTCTATTACGCAGAGGGGAAAGAAAATACAAAACACAGACTAGTACATTTTCACGATAAGTGAAACTTTAGGTCTGCATATGTGGATCTCCATTTATGCGTTAGTGATTCAGCAAAAAAATATTTAATTTCCATTTGTGTCATGTTTGTTTATTAGTTTCCCGAAAAATATGAAAAGAAAAATTCCTGCGATTTTTTTATGTCAAGAGTGAAAAGGTTAAGAATGAGGAAGGTTCCTAAGCAACAAATATACCACTGCTTCGTCAGTCCATTTTATCTTAACCACACTACCTGGGCAACCAGAAGCGTAGCATTAACTCCCGCCACTACACAAAACCAGTCTATGATAGTATCTGGCCGAACAGCACAGTGAACACTATAATGGAGTGTCGATATCTGCACTTCGTAAATGACGAAAACGTGTAAGATGTGGAATGCTGCATCAAAAAGCAATTCCTTTTTTTTTATTCGCCAGGGAATCTTCCTTAAACTTCATGTAGTGTTGATCACTAAGTTGAAGATGGTGTCTTTACCAAAAATTCCCAGTGAATAAATATTCGTTACAGCAATATTGGTGTAGCCATGAAGCCGGTTCTTCAGAACATCGTTGGATAATATAATTGAAGTGTCGTTGGTACGCCGTATGTGCTGACATTCACTGATTACTATTTTTTTATTGCATTCCGTTTTCAATACAGTGTCGATACTCTGCTACTTGCCTCTGGGGAACGCACTGGAACTATATTTCGGCCAAAATAGTTTATGTGTTTTCCATGGATCCGGCATTATTGCGTCGTCATATACGCAGAAAATTTTGTACTTGTGTTACCCGAGATTTTGCAAAGTCGACTAAGGAGAATGCCGGGATAACTCATTTTTGGAAAGGTCACATCTCATTTCCTTTCAACAGCTATCCCGTCCGAATTTCTGCTGTGCGACTAATGACCTCGTCGCCAGTGGAACGCTAAATCGTAACCTCACTGTCTTGTTTTTCATTGTATCAGGTGGTTAATGAGATTATTCGCAAACATAGCTTTGTGGAATTTTGAAATGATTCGTAAACGAATCTAAGTGTGTGAGAAGAGGAGAAAATGCCTGCACTCGCTCGTTGAGGTATCGTTCGTATGGGTTCCTGGACACCTCGGTGTGACAGGAAATGAGGCTGCTGGCACTGCTAGTGCTGCTACGAAGGCAAATCTCTACGGCCCAGGTCTTTTAACAATTCCGCCCTGTCGATGTTCTCAGCGTTGCTACTCATAGGAACATGCTATCGCTTTGTCACACACTGGTCGTCGCTCTCGCCCTCAGAGCGATTAATCTCTCCCCTACGTCTTGGGCGATTGCCACGCGAGAAGATAATTTTATCTTTGTTGGACACTGTCTTTTCAGCCATCGCCATCTGTTATGCGGAGCGAATTCCAAGTCCTCTATGCACAGAAAATGGCTGTGCCTTTTAAAATATATTCCTAAGATAGAGCGGTTCTAGGTGCTTCAGTCCGGAACCGCGCGACTGCTAGGGTCGCAGGTTCGAATACTGCCTCGGGCATGGATATGCGTGATGTCCTTAGGTTAGTTAGGTTTAACTATTTCTTGGTTCTAGCGGACTGATGTCCTCAGATGTTAAGTCCCATAGTGCTCAGAGCCATTTGAACCATTTCTAAGATACTGATTTCGAACATTCTTGAAAATTTTCGTGGTATCTTTACCCATTTCCGAGATACAGTGTTTCGAATTTACCCAACTTGTACGCATAAAACATGGACGTTAAATCCTGCGTAAAGCGAAAACATACTTTATAAAGTGACAAAGCAAGGAGAAATACGCTCTGAAGTTTCCCCATTGTCATCAGAAGGATTCTGGGAACCCTGTGTTGTAGCACTGAAGCACATGCAAAATTTTTGTGCATGTAAAGTTCAATATGAGGGGAAAAATTATATATTTTTGCATTATTTCAATTTCACATAAGTAAACTGTCAAAATTTGACTTATACATAAAGTACGAGTGACATGCCCTTCTGTGGTAGGGAAAAGAAGGGAATTAGCGAAAATGTGCTCCGCTAGGAGCTAATACACCTCAGTTATAAACGACTCTGACTGATAAGTTGGGTACTAGCCGCCTAAATCCACCTTCCTGAGCACTTTTGGAATTTTCTCGGAAATTTTAGCATGCAAACATGTTCGATCATTTTTATGCTGAGAGAGAGAAGGAGATAGCGGAAGTAGGAAAGAGACAGGAAAGTAATAAACACTGGAAGGTAGTAGACAGTGGTTACGGAATAGAAAGAGCGAGGGAGACAATGCCAGTGTGAGAAAAGAGAGGGACACATTGGCAATGGAACATAGTTGCCAGTGACAAAATTGTGCTAGCAAAACAGGGTAGAAGACAGTGCCAGTGGGAGAGGAATAAAGAGAAGGAGAAAGTGGAAGTGCATGGCATCCAGTGATAATGAGAGACAGTATCTACGACAATTACAGACAAGGACATTCATTAAGAGAGTGAGAAGATACAACAGCAGTGGAAAGGTATGACGGATCGTAGCAGTAAGAGAGAGCAAGAGGGAGAAGGTGAAAGTGGGAGCGAGAGGTGAGTTGCGTATTATGAAGAGCCTGAATATGTTTGCATGCCAAATTTTTTGGGGAAATTTTAAAGGTGCTGAGGAAGGTAGACGGAGGCAGCAGGTACCCCACTTTTCAAGTCGGAGACTTTTAATAAACAGGACCATATTCGCCTGTCTTGTGGTTCCACAGGAGAGTTTTTCTGCTGGTACTGCAACTTTGATTAGACTTCATAGGGATAGCGATAAATTCAGAATTGATAGAACAATCAGACAAGGAGGAGGTACGTCACAAAAAATGTTCTCAGTAGTCACAAGTAAAGTTTTCAGATCCTTGTATTGTGAGGATTATAGTTTTGTGCATGCTAATGGAAAACATTTAATCTTGAACTTGATGATGAAAAACAGCAATTAATAGAAAAAACCTTAATAGAGCAATATTAAAGTAGGCATGAAGACCAACTGTTAGTCAAAAACACCCAGAAGCAGTTATATCGAAAAGGAAATAGTCTAATAATGAATTCATAGAGTCTGAACTGCTTATTTAAACAAGATAGAGTCTTCAAAACTAAACTTCTGATCTTCCTGTAAAGGAAACTTTAGCAAGAGTGGGCCTTGTCTCTTTTTCCATCTGTGAACTTTTAATGCAAAATTCAATGAAAATGTGAGGGATCTTCGGTGACCAGTGGAGTGGTATGTGCTTGGAGTTTCTGGGAGAGACAGGAAACCAAGGACTGGATCAATAATAGGAATGCTAAATGTAATTTTGACCGTATTGAAAATGAACTGCAAATGGTGAGGCAAGTGGCTCGGATAATGGATGGTAGATTGGCCAAGCACATTGAGTAATTGGAAGAGATACCAAGCGACCGAGGCGGTGACCCAATGAATGGTTGGTAGACGATTTCAGAAAACATGCAGGAGCAATGTGAATATGCGTATAGTTGAAGACCATGAAGAATGGAAAGGACCAGAGATGGCCTTCTGTATGCCAATGGATGTCAGGTTCCCGATGATCATGCTGATTAAATGGGATAAACAGTAGCTTGTTTAACTGAACTACAGCCGGCCGGTGTGGCCGTGCGGTTAAGGGCGCTTCAGTCTGGAATCGCGTGACCGCTACGGTCGCAGGTTCGAATCCTGCATCGGGCATGGATGTGTGTGATGTCCTTAGGTTAGTTAGGTTTAATTAGTTCTAAGTTCTAGGCGACTGATGACCTCAGAAGTTAAGTCACATAGTGCTCAGAGCCATTTGAACCATTTGAACTGAACTACAGGAAATGGAATAAATATCTTAGAAAATGCCATGGTCATCAATCCTCCATCTGGATTGTAGAGATAGAACAGGCTGCCTGCGGAACTGCTAGCGCACCAGAAATTTTCCAACCTTTTTTGGAGCTGCTGATTCAGAAATTTCTGAACACAGTCAATTATCAGTACAATATATTACGAAATGGCGCTAAAAGAGAGCAACATCTTGTCCTCTGTTCTGAACACTGTAACAAGTGGCCTAAAGTGAAACCTAAAGTGCGAATTCATTCAAGAAGTGGAGCACTTAGGCCACATAATGCGTAGTAAAGAACTTCAAACGATCCATCAAAACGTGGAATCCATAACAAAAAATGGTTCAAATGGCTCTAAGCACTATGGGGCGTGACATCTGAGGTCATCAGTCCCCAAGACTTAAAACTACTTAAACCTAACTAAGGACATCACATACATCAATGACCGAGGCAGGATTCGAACCTGCGACCGTAGCAGCAGCGCGGTTCCGGACTGTAGTGCCTGGAACCTCTCGCCCACAGTGGCCGACAAGCCATATCAAAAAATAAAAAAAAAACCTCAATCGGCAAAATAAATTATTATGCAAAATTTGTCCCAAATGACGTACCGATCGCCAGAGCCCTTAATAATCCACGCAAGAAAGGTGCGAAATATGAATGATCACAGCAGTAGCAAGATGCTTTTCAGAAGTTATAACGTTATTAGTAGTCAGCTCCCTGTCTGGTAACCTATGACCCATCAGAATTCCTTATCCTCTCCACTATCGCATCTCAACACCCCATCGAGGCCGTTCTTTCTCAAGGAAACGATAGGGGATATGAAAAACCCATTGCATATGTGTCTAAAGCGCTCACTTCTGTCCACTTCAGTTACAAGTCGGAAAAGAAGCAGTGGTTATCATTTCTGGCATCCAAATATTCCTTATGCTTCTTAACGGCACTAAGTTTCACCTCATAACGGACCGAAACAATTAATTTCCTTGTCGGTCCTAAGAACCATCTACCAAAAAGAAACGGCACAACGACTACAACGCCGGGGCCTCTTCCCCACCAACAGTAATTATTAATTATTAAATGCAGTATAAGAATAACATACTAGCATCGATGCCGTATCCAGACTACGTATGAGACCAGATCCCACATTTGATTTTCGAGAAACATTCTGCTCCAAAAACAGACGAATCCTTACAAACCACCTGCAAAACTTGTCTGTCACTGCCTCTGTAATTGCGAAGGATACAGCGTAGGCCAATACCATGAAACAAGTTATGAAATAAATCCACTAAGATTGGCTTGAGCGACCCCCACTCCACTCCCTTCCTGAAATAGTATTTTTTTTAAAAAAGGTATCCAGATAGTGTAGGGATTACTGATGGCGACATCGGACGACAACGACTGTCGGCTGTTCATCCCGCTGCCACTGCGTCACCATGTCATAATCCTCCCGTTCTTCGATCACTGGGGATGACACGCGTGAAGGCGCTTGCAAGACGGCACGCCTACCGGCCTGGCATCACGCAGGACATCTAGAGGACAGCCCGCGTCTGCGAAACCTGCGCCTCAACCCGGTCAGCCGGCACGCCTCCAAACGTTGCACGTCTGGCCAGTACCTCAGCACCCATTCGAGCGCATCTTTGTGGACTTCGTCTGTCCCTTTCTCAAAGAAGAGTGGCACATTGACACAGTCTCTTTTTCTGTCTACTTGTGTAGTTCTAATGTCAAATACCACATGAAGGGAGAAAATAAACTCCTTATAGAAAATGTTCGTCGTTTCGGACAATAGCCCTCTGTTTTCATTCAATATGTTTCAGGATTACTGCTCTTGGAACGGCACCGTTTCGCCCAACGTCTAATGGAGAAACGAGGATATCGTCCGCATCTTTAACGTGCAAATTGAGAAGATGCTGCTCTCTGCACCCAAAGCCTAGGTCTTGATTGCTTCAGGACAACGCCGATGTAGTACCGCCATCCAGCGGAACTACTGGTGACTACCAACACTGTGCTCTCTAGGACCGCCTAAGGCCGAACCATTGCACCCCAGTATTCGCCGTGCACGGACGTTTGGCTGCACACCTTTAAAGGGAAGCAGGATAGATACCAGGCATCATCAGAGGCGCCAGAGGCGACAGTTGCTCACGGTATTAACTAACATCCAAAAAAGTAAAGTTGAGGTAATTACTAACAAATTAGCACATTAATGTATTTTAATCTAAGTGTGTGAAGGTAAATTTTAATTGTTTCAAGAACATGTTTTTAAGAGGTAATTGCAGTCAATCCTGCTGTAATCCAAAACAAATATTTTTATGCAAAGTACGCATGTTGTGCTGTGAGAAGATCTGTATGACTGGAAATGAGTAACACGCGCAGTGCGCTGCGATCGCAATATAGAAACTTTTGTTGTTCCAAGATGAATCGTTTAGACTGGCTTATGCTGCCATCATCTGATCTTATGAAACTTGTTACAAGAGTGTCATGTTACATTACACGCAATCAAAGCACAGTAGGCGTAAGATGTATATGTATTGAGCAGTGCCTTTTGTGCTTCGACTTCATGTAATGTAACATGGCGTTCTTATAACGAGTTCCGTAAGATCAGATGATGGCAGCATAAGCCTGTTGATATTGGTCACCTTCGAACAATAGAAGTTTCTCTACATAGATCGCGGCGTACAATGTATGTTATTTATTTCCACTAAATACACTCCTGGAAATGGAAAAAAGAACACATTGACACCGGTGTGTCAGACCCACCATACTTGCTCCGGACACTGCGAGAGGGCTGTACAAGCAATGATCACACGCACGGCACAGCGGACACACCAGGAACCGCGGTGTTGGCCGTCGAATGGCGCTAGCTGCGCAGCATTCGTGCACCGCCGCCGTCAGTGTCAGCCAGTTTGCCGTGGCATACGGAGCTCCATCGCAGTCTTTAACACTGGTAGCATGCCGCGACAGCGTGGACGTGAACCGTATGTGCAGTTGACGGACTTTGAGCGAGGGCGTATAGTGGGCATGCGGGAGGCCGGGTGGACGTACTGCCGAATTGCTCAACACATGGGGCGTGAGGTCTCCACAGTACAGCGATGTTGTCGCCAGTGGTCGGCGGAAGGTGCACGTGCCCGTCGACCTGGGACCGGACCACAGCGACGCACGGATGCACGCCAAGACCGTAGGATCCTACACAGTGCCGTAGGGGACTGCACCGCCACTTCCCAGCAAATTAGGGACACTGTTGCTCCTGGGGTATCGGCGAGGACCATTCGCAACCGTCTCCATGAAGCTGGACTACGGTCCCGCACACCGTTAGGCCGTCTTCCGCTCACGCCCCAACATCGCGCAGCCCGCCTCCAATGGTGTCGCGACAGGCGTGAATGGAGGGACGAATGGAGACGTGTCGTCTTCAGCGATGAGAGTCGCTTCTACCTTGGTGCCAATGATGGTCGTATGCGTGTTTGGCGCCGTGCAGGTGAGCGCCACAATCTGGACTGCATACGACCGAGGCACACAGGGCCAACACCCGGCATCATGGTGTGGGGAGCGATCTCCTACACTGGCCGTACACCACTGGTGATCGTCGAGGGGACACTGAATAGTGCACGGTACATCCAAACCGTCATCGAACCCATCGTTCTACCATTCCTAGACCGGCAAGGGAACTTGCTGTTCCAACAGGACAATGCACGTCCGCATGTATCCCGTGCCACCCAACGTGCTCTAGAAGGTGTAAGTCAACTACCCTGGCCAGCAAGATCTCCGGATCTGTCCCCCATTGAGCATGTTTGGGACTGGATGAAGCGTCGTCTCACGCGGTCTGCACGTCCAGCACGAACGCTGGTCCAACTGAGGCGCCAGGTGGAAATGGCATGGCAAGCCGTTCCACAGGACTACATCCAGCATCTCTACGATCGTCTCCATGGGAGAATAGCAGCCTGCGTTGCTGCGAAAGGTGGATATACACTGTACTAGTGCCGACATTGTGCATGCTCTGTTGCCTGTGTCTATGTGCCTGTGGTTCTGTCAGTGTAATCATGTGATGTATCTGACCCCAGGAATGTGTCAATAAAGTTTCCCCTTCCTGGAACAATGAATTCACGGTGTTCTTATTTCAATTTCCAGGAGTGTATTTGTGTGACAGTAAAACAATTATAACTTACCTTAAATACAAACCAGTAGCTGGCAAACTCAGTAGTGTTATCTGGCATTGATTACGTGCGCTGCAGGCAAGTACATTGTTTGACATCAATAATTGTATGTAATAAATCAGTCACAATTTAGTTATCTTCGTGAAGTAAGCGTAACAAACTGATCATGTAAAATACCTGACGAATATGTGGCTAATGCAAACTATCACTTCAAACATATTACTGTGCAGATATGGGCTCCCGTGGAATGTCGTTGGTAGTGAACACGTTCATAACCGATTTTATTACTTCCTACACAGCTGGTCTTCTATTGACTAAATTTTATTTATTTCGTACTATTATTCTTATTATCCTATGCATCAATTACAACATAAATTTAAATAGAAATACACATCTGTGCAACTAATTACACTATACAAACATCAAATGGTCCAGACTACACACGAATGCCGGAACACATAGTCCAGTGAAACTCTTCGTCGGATGCATCATACAGACTCTTGATGCAACCAAGCAAACGTCTGTTACGGTGCTCATTCACAATGTGTCTCATTTGTCTGAATATCACCACTTTCTCACGTACTGTTAGCGGATAGTGCGTATTACACTTTCACGTCTTCTCCAGTTCGGTATGCTTTTCCCACACCTCTTTCGGATGATGAAAGCTCAGAAGTTTGACGGTTGGGTTGTCAAGAAGTTCGTGACGTGTCACGTTTCCATTCAGCGTCATGGTTGAATCCAACGGGGGACATTTGGTCTCGTTCTTCATACGCATGTATTCTGGATTCAGGAGTTTCCTAGGCAGCGAGAGTAAATCTTCGTGAAGAGGGACTGATTCATTTTTGGAAACTTGCTGGCAAATATAGAGAGCTGTCTTTCGAAAAAAATGAGCTCGCTAAATGTTCGATATTATAGGCAAGATTTGAAGGTGTACGTCTTGCTGTGGCAATGGTAATAATGATATAATGACGAGACAAAAATAATACTCAACACACTCAATAAAGGCACAAAACGTAGAAACAGTAACACACAGATACGGTAGAATGGAAACCTGACAAGAGATTAAGTAGGATAGATCGTGGCCGGTCATTGTATCAGACACAGCGTTAAACCTGTAATTAGGTTACATCAGCGCAGAAAAACTGTAACACAAGGTAAAGAGGTAATTAACGCATATACAGCATAAAAACTCTAACAAAAATTAGGTAGTAGAGTAGTTATGCAAGAGAAGAATCGACTCGCGACCTCCGAGACGTGATTTATCTCGTGTAATAAATAAACTGCCAACTGGATGCGCCGCCCATGGACGTCGGTCATGAGAACACATTCCGACGCCACCTCCGTGAGCAGCTATCCCCAATACTAATCGTTCCTCTCTCCTTTCTTTCTGTTCTTAAAAGTTAAGATTTTATGATTTCCAATTTGAAATTTCATGTATTACAATTTTAAGAAGTAGTCACAGCTGTATCTTATACAAAAAGGACAAAAAATTTCCAGTCGGCCACACCTCCAGGTGGTGCTGCACGGGCAACGGTGCCCATGCCCTCAACTGCGTGGTCAAAATTCGTTGTGCTGTGGGGGCCATCGAAAGCGGCTAAGTGCTCTAAGTGGAGTACTATGGCCCGCACAAAATTTACCAGATGGCGGGCCGTAGTTGTATAAATGCAGCCTAAAACTAACAAAAATTCAGTCTTCCAGCCTTGTGAGACAAATAGTTCTCATACAGACACAAATGAACGCCACTTTCTTCACGTGAGCGCTGCAGAGCCGAACAGGTGAGGAATATTCTGCTGCAGTTGATAACCAATGCAAGGGATGTTCCGGAAAGAAGTGATATATTTGCGCCCCATGTACTACCCCGCCAGGTTCGCTAGCGTTTGTACCTGCTTAACTGTGTTGAAAACGCATTTATGATATGCTGACGTTCTGTCTAATGTGACGCTAATATAATAACTTTCACCAGAAAGTTGTGCTCGAAGATGATAGAGTGAAACGCTCCACGGCGGGGACTGTACTTCGGAGTAGGAAGCGTTGGCGAAATCGTGCCGCTACGACGGCTGGCCCTGTAGAGTGCTGGCTGTATTTCAGCAGAGGCAGAGGAGGACACGTCGTGAGAGAAAGTCACGCACGCGGCTGGTGAAACAGTGTGCCACGAGGTTTCAGGTGCGGTGCCGCCAGGCCAGCAATTAAGAGGGAGGGAGTGCCTCGAACGCAGGTGGAGAGGAAGGCGCGGGGCTCTTTTCCCAGATGATGGACTCGTGCGCAAACGAATAGTATCCCGGAAAACACTCGAAATGTAGGATGGAGAAATTCTCTTGCGAAAGTCAGAGGTACTAAGTAGGGACAGCGGAGTCATAACGAATTTTTGTGCACTATTAATAAGTCTTTCATATCACGTAAGAGAAAGCGTGATTTGGTTTTCACTAACTTCAGACGTTGGATCATAGTTCACCAAACTCTGAAATAGTAGGTTCTCAGTCTAGTTCAGTTTATTTTATTAGGGTCCCTGGGATCAATGTTACTTCATCATTGAAAGGGACAGTACACCGTTTAAAGAAACCTGATTATAAAATATGTAAATGGAAAAATAATTAAGGAAACTAAAAAAGAGTTGTCAGAGTGTATACGTATAAATGACTGAAGGGTAGATGTCCCCGCTTAATACGTCACGAGTGCACTAGTCAATGTAGGTGGATACTCCAATAGCAGAGGACGTGTGACGTGAACAAGGTACCTTTTCTTAGTTTAGAGAAACCCCATCCTTAATGAGTTACGAAATGCCTGCCGATATCGAAGATAGATCAGCTACATAGCTCTCACACGAGGGAAATGTTAATGCGCGAGAAAATTGGGCAACGACAGAATATATGCCAGTGGTTTGTTGGCGTATGGAATTATATACTGTCTGGTGAGATTATTACAGATTCTGAATTTGAAACAGTCAGGGGAAAGGTAGCATCAAAAGGTTGGTCAAACATTTTAATCAGATGATTTTATAAGCGACCTGCTTCACCAGTTTTAGTGGCACAGCACCTCATAGTAAGTTTCCTCATCATGCAATTGTAACAGGAGACGTTAACTTCCCATCTACGGAATGGAAGAGTCACGCAATTAAAAAGGTGCCACAGACAGGTATTGGTAAAAGGTAGTTCTGAATCTCTTGCCAGAAAATTACTTCGAGTTCTCCAGGGCATCTCGGCTTCACGAGGCTCGTTGTCTCCTTCATGTGCTACCAGTCTTCTGCGGCACTTTTCTAACTATTGACAACTGAAGCCTCAATCTCTTTCTCTCCAGAGAAAGCGAGACTCTCTGGTTGTGTTAAGCTGGGAGGAGCAGTGTTTAAGACGCAGAATTCACATTCTGAAAGGGCGGCTTTCAGGTACACATCTTACGGTGACGCTTTACTGTTTCATTAGGCCAAACTTAATGTGTAGAGGTTGTCATTATTTTCATCATGGCAGCGACAACAACAACCGTCACGATATTGTCTAGAATGAAAAGCGGACCACAGTTGCACTAAATTATGTTTATTTTAAACCTTGACCATGGTTTCTGCTGTAATAATATAGCCTTCTTCAGAAGTCACACACATAAATGAAAATTGTCTTAGCCTGGCGGCTGCGTCAAGACCAATAAAATAACTTCAACAGAGATAAGCCTGTTTCGACCATAAGTAAAGCTACATATGGCACCGTATGTCCTCCGCCACAACAGGCTTATGTCTTCTGAAGTTATTTTATTGGTCTTGACGCAGCCGCTGGGCTAAGACATTTTTCATTTATTAGTGTGTATGACTTCCGAAGATGGCTATATTATTATAGCAGAAACCATGGTCAATGTTTAAAATAAACATAATTTAGTGCAACTGTGGGCTGTTTTTCATTGTAGAGGCTGAAGCAGAAAATGTTTTCGGACCCACGAAGTTGATGTGTAAAAGGTTGCTCTCTTTCTCCAGCTTTCAAAGACTTTGTTGCAGGATAGTTTATTCTGAACTGTGTTGACCTTATTCTAGTATCACATGTCGACATCGTATTAGTAAGTGAAATTCTCTAAGAAATATATAAAATTAAGAAAGCAAAATATTAAATTTTTAATGATGCAAAAAAGTTGTGGGTCGTGTGTCTCTTTGTTGTCATATTAGAGAATTCAGTTCAAAAGTAAGCTACATACGTTAGGAAATTTTTCATCGTTGGCATGTCTCCTCTTCAGCCTTGTACAATCCGAGTCTTTATTTTAGCCTCTAATGGCTTCGACGTCGACTGGACTTCAAACCCTTGTCTTCCTTCGCGATGTGTCAAACGCACAATGTATATTCGCTTACTATTGGTCGACATCTGAACACGTATGTGTGTGAATAACGACTGAAAACGTATAATTTGATGCGTGTGATATCTTAGACGGTGTGCAAAAGCAGTGTTCTAGATGCACGATACGCCCCAAGATTACAGACGGCTGATGCATGTTGTAGTTGCCACCAGCCATCATAGAAGTCAGGGATGCCACAATAGCGCAATGAAGCAGCCAGCCGCCGCTCGAGCTCACCGAAGGCCGCTGCCGATTGTGTACTAATTGTCAAAAGTTGAGATGGCGTTAGGTGTTTGTCGGTTTCTAATGGTTTTCACATGATTTTCATGAGAGAAAGAGATAGTTCACGTATAGGCCTCGGACAGTCCAGATGTAGGTCTTTGTCTGTATACAGACATTGTACGAGATGGACCGTCGCAAGCCGATCAGGTTTAGCAAGGCGTGGGTGGAAAAACGATCTGGCGTGACCAGATTATTTGTATACCACGCTTTCGCGTGCGGTAAGTAAAATTTTTGAGAAGAGACAACAGTGAATTTCCGTAGCTGCGAGGGTTTTGTACATCCCCCCTCTAAGCACATCTTGGATTATGCAGGTTTTTATGAGTGTTCGTAGTAGCAGTTAAGACACTGAGCTGGCGAAAAACTGGCTAGGGTAATCTTTTCCTGCATTTTAGTGATGTGGTTACTTGTAATGAACTGTGGCCTATTTAGGTTATGAAAGGCACAGCCTGAGCAAAGTGTTGATACGATAATAGAAATGGATTTTTGTGGAGATATCGGAGGCATCCGATGTTTTGGTGCACTTACAGCTCGCCGAGCAGTAACAGAGTTGTTTGCTCGTCTGCTAGTGATGGATTAGGTTTTCTGAAAGTGCATCGAAAGAGGTAACGATTCGAGTGCGTTTTGGTGGAATTTTGGGTCTTAATATATATGGCGAATGTCATTTGGCTCGTTACTTGTAATTAGCCCTAAAACAGTTAAATAGATCGTATCCTTAGCCGATGTTTGGTGCGCAACGTAGTAGATTGGAAACGTTCACGGACTGCGCCTAATTAAGACTTGCAAAGTGAAAAGCGACGAGTGGTCTATTTTCAAATTGAGAGTTGCAGGCAGTCGCGCCACGCCTCCGCCTGAAGAGGCAGAGCTTTACTTCGACCGTTAATTGTCACGGTCAAAGAGGCGGCGACATTTAGGTTTTTTGTTTTATTTTTGTTGGGTTTATTATTAACAGTTTGTGGTGTATTAGTTTCTTGCTGGAGCTCTATCACTTGCGTCGAGAAAATTGTATTGAAATACATTAAAAGGTTCAAATATGATGACACTACGTGACTGACACATAAAAGGAATATTGTGATCTAAATTATGGGTATTGTAGGTAGGCGTAGAGGTTCCGAAATCAGTATATAGAATGTGATAGGCTGGCGTAGACAAAGTCATGTAGAAAGAGAGCTGATGTTTATAGGATTTTCCCAAATCGGGCATTGTAGTTAGAATCAGAAGTAGAATTTTCTAAAAGATAAAAGTGCCCTTAAAGAATACCGTAACCTGCAAGAGCTACAGAAAACAGCGCTAAGAGTTTCACGTAAAAATGCTGATGTTAGATGGTCGCAAATTCGGGTTTTAATGAAACTAAATACATAATTTGGAATCTGCTTGAAATTTTCGGCTAGTTAATGCAGAAGACAGGGAAGGAAATGATGGAAAGTAAACTAGATTGATAATTTTGGAGTTTCTTTTGAATAAATAGGTTGGAAATGAAGTTTAATAGTAGTTATACATTATCGTTGACATTCTAAGATCGTATTATCTTTCTTATATATTACGACCAACTGAAAAGCTATCTAGAGTTATAATTACGACGTAGTATCTAAATGGGAAAGGGGTTAGAAAGCAATATATATATATATATATATATATATATATATATATAGGGTGTTTCAAAAATGACCGGTATACTTGAAACGGCAATAAAACCTAAACGAGCGGCGATAGAAATACACCGTTTGTTGCAATATGTTTGGGACAACAGTACATTTTCAGGCGGACAAACTTTCGAAATTACAGTAGTTACAATTTTCAACAACAGATGGCGCTGCAAGTGATGTGAAAGATATAGAAGACAACGCAGTCTGTGGGTGCGCCATTCTGTACGTCGTCTTTCTGCTGTAAGCGTGTGCTGTTCACAACGTGCAAGTGTGCTGTAGACAACATGGTTTATTCCTTAGAACAGAGGATTTTTCTGGTGTTGGAATTCCACCGCCTAGAACACAGTGTTGTTGCAACAAGACGAAGTTTTCAACGGAGGTTTAATGTAACCAAAGGACCGAAAAGCGATACAATAAAGGATCTGTTTGAAAACTTTCAACGGACTGGGAACGTGACGGATGAACGTGCTGGAAAGGTAGGGCGACTGCGTACGGCAACCACAGAGGGCAACGCACAGCTAG
This sequence comes from Schistocerca serialis cubense, assembly GCF_023864345.2. Classification (NCBI taxonomy): domain Eukaryota; kingdom Metazoa; phylum Arthropoda; class Insecta; order Orthoptera; family Acrididae; genus Schistocerca; species Schistocerca serialis. The sequence goes on from NC_064638.1 coordinate 934,678,791, forward strand.
TGCAGCAGGTGATCCAACAGCGGCCTCGGGTTTCCGTTCGCCGTGTTGCAGCTGCGGTCCAAATGACGCCAACGTCCACGTATCGTCTCATGCGCCAGAGTTTACACCTCTATCCATACAAAATTCAAACGCGGCAACCCCTCAGCGCCGCTACCATTGCTGCACGAGAGACATTCGCTAACGATATAGTGCACAGGATTGATGACGGCGATATGCATGTGGGCAGCATTTGGTTTACTGACGAAGCTTATTTTTACCTGGACGGCTTCGTCAATAAACAGAACTGGCGCATATGGGGAACCGAAAAGCCCCATGTTGCAGTCCCATCGTCCCTGCATTCTCAAAAAGTACTGGTCTGGGCCGCCATTTCTTCCAAAGGAATCATTGGCCCATTTTTCAGATCCGAAACGATTACTGCATCACGCTATCTGGACATTCTTCGTGAATTTGTGGCGGTACAAACTGCCTTAGACGACACTGCGAACACCTCGTGGTTTATGCAAGATGGTGCCCGGCCACATCGCACGGCCGACGTCTTTAATTTCCTGAATAAATATTTCGATGATCGTGTGATTGCTTTGGGCTATCCGAAACAAACAGGAGGCGGCGTGGATTGGCCTCCCTATTCGCCAGACATGAACCCCTGTGACTTCTTTCTGTGGGGACACTTGAAAGACCAGGTGTACTGCCAGAATCCAGAAACAATTGAACAGCTGAAGCAGTACATCTCATCTGCATGTGAAGCCATTCCGCCAGACACGTTGTCAAGGGTTTCGGGTAATTTCATTCAGAGACTACGCCATATTATTGCTACACATGGTGGATATGTGGAAAATATCGTACTATAGAGTTTCCCAGACCGCAGCGCCATGTGTTGTTGAAAATTGTAACTACGGTAATTTCGAAAGTTTGTCTGCCTGAAAATGTACTGTTGTCCCAAGCATATTGCAACAAACGGTGTATTTCTATCGCTGCTCGTTTAGTTTTTATTGCCGTTTCAAATATACCGGTCATTTTTGAAACACCCTGTATATATATATATATATATATATATATATATATATATATATATATATATATATATATATATATATAACGTGTAGCTATTACTCAGAAAAGAAAGAAAGAAGAGATTTGTTGATACTCGTAACTACTGCTATACTTAATTACAGACAACTAATATCTCGGTATCAGCAGTCAAAGATATTACTATCTGACGCGAGGAAATTTATATCGTGAACAAATGATAGTGATTTATTATAGTACATCAGAAGAATTCTTAAAGGTACGGTTTTAGAGTTAATTTTCGCTTAAGCTAATCTGAAGTTAAGATTTCTTACGAGTTAATTAGTAGTTTTCGGGACTAATATTAATTGAAAGTAGGATTTTTATGTCAGTTGAGATTCCAGTACGAGACATTAAACTGTAATATGTCTTCCTGATTGATGTAAGATTTTGACTGTCCAAAAGTCTACATCTTGCTGTACACTGCACAGAAACGGTACTTAGCCTATTTGTGAAGTTAAGTAAAAATGTTTGTCGTTGTGTATTTTGGTGTCGTACCTTGTTCCACTTATTCGACTTTGAATAATAATTAGGCTCAAAACACCCCTGGAACTTTCTGAGACTAGTTTTGCGATACCAGTAAATAACACCCGCTCCAATATAAACACTGCACGTTTAATCATTTCTAGTGTAGTGGACGGCAAGTGTAGTCGGATGTTAGCATAGCAGGAAGTCCAGTGCAACGTATGGTAACTTTAGTAGAGCGATTCGCTCTGCCTTAGCTATCCGAGAGTAAAGAGTACTCGCTCTAACACGCCGCAACAGTTCACATTGTCCACTGGTACTGCGGGAACCAACGCAATGCGTTAGATGTGCTGTTTCGCAGCAGCGTTAAATATGGCTGAGTTAGCAGAGGAGGACGCCACGGAGCGGCGTGGGAAGACGAGCGCGACGGCACGCTCCTCCCCGGAGAAAGCGGGACCACCTGCTAGCCGGAGCACAATGGCACTGCGCCGAACACAACGCGGCCAGCATCCACTGCAGCACTCCTCACAGGGGGCCCCTTTCTCCCACTGGCCGTTAACGCCGGTAGCGAGCAGCGTGGAAACCGTCCGTCTCACACGAGTCTCTGTTGCTGCGACTAGGTGGCCTTACGAGAGAAAAAAAAGAGCATTCCCGTGTCGTAATTTGATTACCACGTAGTATTTGAACGGGAAAGGGGGTTAGAAAGCAAGAGGTATTCATATGTATCTGTTACGTGTAATTACTTCTCACAAAAGAAGGAAAGGGAGAGACTTGTTGATACCTCATAACTATTGCTATACTTGTGTAGGTTAGAGTCATAACTCACGTGCTCCAAAATAATGAAAATTGAGATGCCGACATATTCTCATACAGCTTTATACATAGAACATAATTCACGAAACAGTTATTCACATTTGGCACAAGATCCGTGGGAAAACCTGTGTTAAACTTCACGGTTAGTTTCAAAAGTCTCATGATCCGTGGGATCTTGTGAGCTTTGTCCCGTACCACATCTTGACCAATCAGCGGTTAGCTCACTCGGCGCCATTTTCTTGTGTAGTAGTAGATAATATTTATTATGGGGAAAACTGGAGAGAAATTGAGAAATCCGTTACCACGAAATCAAACAGGAGTTCCTGATGAGCAATCATTTTGGAAATCATCTACCCGGTATCCTTTGATTTAGGATTCGACATTTACAACTTTCGATTTGTTCTGTAAGAAGGGCGTCTGGAGGACGGAAAAGTGATATTTCTTTCAGGTTTGACTTTGTTCCATGGTTCATATTCAGTAGCGTGCAGAGATTTTAAATGCCATTTTAACGTAGTAGTCGTAACTCCTCTTTTCGAATAGTTTTTCTCACAATTTGTACACTTCGCATTATTTCAGTCCGCATCACTGAAGTAATTCTCCGTAAAAGGTTTCATACGTATGGTACTCATACTTCTCTTTGGCTTCATTTGATTTCTTTTGAGGTACGGAAGTGTCTAACTACAAACTGTATCACGTACGAAATAGGGAAAAGCGCCTGAGAGACAGCGCGGGAAGACTGAATATGAAGACTGTCGGGAGGTCTAGCCGCATCACCCCGAATACGTTTTTCTGTTACAGTAGGTGCAGCTTACCGACCTGGTTAATAACCTTTGACTGATAAGTCTCGTGGAGTTTCTGCTTCAGTCTTCTTTCTGTTGTTACTGATGGTGACGAACTGTTATCAAATGATGTACAAAACACTGTGGTGTTTTGTTTTCATGTCTCTACACATTATTTCCTCACAGTGTAGTTGAATGATCAGCTTTGTATACTATAGGACATCTACACTCCCGGGGAAAAAAATCAGTACACCCTTTGAGAGGTCTCCAATAGGCTCAAGATTTACTGTTGCAAGAGTGCATATGGAGCACATGGAATGATTACATATACAGATGAATAGCACAAGCGGTTCTGAGGTTCCACGTATCGACCTATACTGAAACACTCATTTTAGTACGTGATGTAGCCTCCACGGATGGCAATGCAGGCGTTGACGCTGCCATCCATTCGATTGTACAGATGCCGAATACTGTTCTGGGATACGTTATTCCAAGCCTGCTAGAGCTGTCCACGTAGTTCTGTAGGAGTTGTTGGTTAAGGAGTCGCGCGAGTCACTTCTCGTCCCATCATATCCCACACGTCCTTCATTGGAGACAAGTCCGAAGATTGTGCTGGCCAGGGAAGTTACTGTACGTCTTGAGAGCGCTGTTTAACGTCCCCTCCAGAAACACCAAAGGTGAACCAGAGGTGTAGCTTATCGCCCCCCAGACCATAAGGCCGAGGCTGGCGCCATTGTGTCTTGGAAGAAAGCATTCTACGAGACAGCACTCATCAGCTCTACGTCAGGTACGCAAACGGCCATTACCTTTCATCGCTAAAACCCATGGCGCGTCATTCCATCTTCCAAGTGATCCTCTGACGGCATCAGTCAAGCCGTGCAGGTCGAGGCTGTGGCGTGAGTGGAAGACGGACTAGGGATGTGGATGCCCGTAGTCCCACTGCTAAAGACAGTTTCGCAACAGGTCATGCTGACACGTCTGGGCTCACAAGCCCTCTTACCTGTGCTGTGGTAGCTGTACGATCTGCCACTGCTGCCCTTGCAGTACGTCGATCCTGGAGGGCGTCTGTGCTGCATGAACGTCCACAACCTCGTCCGTGGGTGTGAGAATGTTCAGGTGACCACTGAAACCAGCACCGCTGCACAAGTGACGCAGCACATCCAACTTGTGTGGCAGTACTCCTAAGGGACCATCCAACCACTTGAAAGGCCACAATTTAACTTGTTTCAAAGTCGCTCAGATGGCTGTAGGAAGTGCCAATGCATTTCTGTGGCATGGTTGCCTTCTTGCTTCACACATGTACACCGCACTGAGCCTTCTGGCTGTGAGCATTCCCTATTGTAGGGTATACACAGATGGCGCTGTGATAGCTATACCACTACGCTAACTATTGGCGGATGTCGTTCAAACCATTATCAATACATCTTCTATCCCGCACGTGGCATATGCCTTCATCTGATCGAAATCGACGTCATCTTTTCGGATGTACATTTTTTCCCCGGATGCGTATATCTTTGCACAGATCAGTAAGCAACCAAATTCGAAGAAGGTAAAGCATTTCACTCCCGCAAATAATCAACAAAATAACTGTTAATGTTAGAGATTTAATAGGAAATTTATTGGACTGACACATATCAACTATACACTTTAAATACCGTTTCCTGAATGACTGACGTAGTGACTGTACTGCTGAACTAGTAATTGGAGATTCACTAAACATTGCATCATGTGTACACATCGAATACTTGTCTCAGACTGCCAAAGGTTATGTACGTGACGTCTGTTTGTAGACGATCGTATTACAGAAATTACAAACTGGTAAGTTATTCCGTTTCACGTATTGACATAAAAGGCAGGGAAATTAAAAGGGCCAACATTCAATAGATAGTGAAGCAAGTCTGTTTAATATTTCCAGAGTTACCAAGTAGTTTTACCGGAAGTGAAATTTTCTAATTGGAATAATTAATAAACTGATTTGTAATTTAAGTAACAGTATAAATTTTTAGGCATAGAAAAGTCGAAGCTACAAAACTGTAGCATATATTTTACGAAATAATATCATTTTAACATAGGAACATTCTCGAACACGAAAATTTTTGGTACTTATAACTTCTGAAATATTAGGTTTTAGAGCAAGGTAAAACATTTGTTGAAAAGTGGAGTAGGCTGTTAAATAAATTAGAACGTAAATGAAAAATTGGCAGCTTGAAATTTTGAAGTGCACATTGCCAACAGTATCGTAAGTCGTTGATTTTCTTTAGATAAAATGTTTGCATAAGAACTAAATATATCATTCTCATCAGCAATCGGTAAATTGCACAGTGAAAAATGAAAATTAAAGAAACATTCCTTGAACAAGAAATGAGTTTCTTTCGTGTAACTGTCGTATATTTACCACTAATGAAAGCAAATCACAAAAGGAAAAAAAAAGCAATGTTGCCGTCAGAAGCGGTATGAGAACAAGTAGGTTGCCTTGCTCTGGCCCATGACTTCTTGGGAAATTTTTCGCACTGCGGTGGCTGTTTGCAGCTGAGGCAATACGAGAGACAGAAACGTCCTTCAGTGGCGTTGGGTATTCGGCTAGCAACATTGCTGCTGCTGTGTGTGGCGTTTTTATTTTTGATTGCTTTCGCTGAAACTATGAAAATTCGCTCTCTATTAAAACCTTCGTGCCGAAATCGCTGGTGATCGAGCTGGAGGTACATTTAAATCGGAAATTCGTATCTTTCAAAATCGGTAGCGAAGCTCCACTGCATCCCTAATTTCGAAGGAAATAACTTTTTCTTAGGGATCCGTACCTCGTTCTGTAAAAACGGAACCCTTATAGGATTCTCTTTTTTGTCAGTCTATCTATTTGCCTGTCTGTTCGACTGTTAAGAACCCTTTTTCTCAGGAATGAGTAGACGCACCATGGTCAATGTAGTAGAATTAAATCGGGTGATGCTGCGGGAATTAGATTAGGAAATGAAACGCTTAAAGTAGTAAAGGTGTTTTGCTATTTGGGGAGGAAAATAACAGATGGTGGTCGAAGTAGAGAGGATATAAAATGTAGTCTGGCAATGGCAAGGAAAGCGTTTCGGAAGAAGAGGAATTTGTTAACATCGAGTATTGGTTTGAGTGTCAGGAAGTCATTTCTGAAAGTATTTGTATGGAGTGTAGACATGTAAGGAAGTGAAACGTGGACGATAAATAGTTTGGACAAGAAGAGAATAGAAGCTTTCTAAATGTGGTGCTACAGAAGGATGTTGAAGATTAGGTGGGTAGATCACATAACTAATGAGGAGGTATTGAACAGGATTGGGGAGAAGAGAAGTTTGTGGCACAACTTGACTAGAAGAAGGGATCGGTTGGTAGGACATGATCTGAGGCAACAAGGGATCACAAATTTAGCATTGGAGGGCAGCGTGGAGCGTAAAAATCGTATAGGGAGACCAAGAGATGAATACGCTAAACAGATTCAGAAGGATGTAGGTTGCAGTAGGCACTGGGAGATGGAGAAGCTTGCACAGGATAGAGTAGCATCGAGAGCTGCTTCAAACCAGTCTCTGGACTGAAGACCACAACAACAACATCAACAACAACCAAGGTCAAATTTTGGTCAAATATTATGGATTATAGTCCCTTGGCAATACGAAAATTTTAAGCTTATAAGTCATCTCAGTCGAAAGAAAAGGCCATTCACGTCACGTATTTTGATACTCGGAAACTTACATGTCAAAATCTATAGGATACTTCTCGGTGACCTGGAATCATACATCTTGACAAGAACCACCATTTACAATGCAAGTAAAAAATCAGATAATTGTTACAATGCAATTATATCACATAAAAATATATTTTTTGCCGTTAGAAGATACATCGGATTCACCATCCTCAAAAGTATAATTGACGAACATTACTGCGTGAAAACAAAATATAGGGCCTAAGTTGTACTCGTCCTTGAGTAAGTAAATTAAAAATATTTTGTTAAGTCTTCTTTATCCACATACACAAACTGAAGTCTCCTGTTGACTTCTTTTTGTGCGTTCGGGCTAGTCTGAGGAACTACTATAGATGTTTTGACACGGTCTTGAAATTCCCAGAACCGATATCTTGTCAGTATCTATACCGAATACAGGCAAATATCGTTGAGGTTCTCGATTCCCCTAATTAAGTTCGGAAGAAACTCTCAGTGCGCGAGTCCTGCTCGCACTTGGCCAATTTTCCCCCTATTTTCCTCGCACGCTGGTGTTACGGGGTGTGGTGTTACGCAGCGCGGTAGGACCGTGCAGCACCCGCCCCGGCACGGGCGCGCCCACTGTCGCGTAAGCACTGCCCTGTGAAAGTGTCAGCTCGGCTGGGCTCGTTTTGCCTGGCTTGGTCGCTGCTTTCTCCACCAGCACTAATTGCCCGCCGTGCGGCGGCTCTGTTGTACTCTGCGCGGCCCATTCGGCACACCCCTCACCCACCACCCCTCATCGCGCACCGCGCTCTGCGGCCCGGGGCTGTTTCCCCGACGCTGGAGGAACGTGGCGCCGCTACTCTCCCTACCGGACACTGACAGCTCTACGTACGCCCATCTTGTATGTCAAAAGAACACGTAAAAACCGTGTAAACTTAGAAGTCGGACCTAGGTGCGCGGAGCAGAGATTCCAGGTTCTTCAGAGACAGTTCCACTGCAGCATGAGGCGTTAGAATAGTCTCGACCCGCGTTTCACACTTCTACATCTACATAAATACACTCCTGGAAATGGAAAAAAGAACACATTGACACCGGTGTGTCAGACCCACCATACTTGCTCCGGACACTGCGAGAGGGCTGTACAAGCAATGATCACACGCACGGCACAGCGGACACACCAGGAACCGCGGTGTTGGCCGTCGAATGGCGCTAGCTGCGCAGCATTTGTGCACCGCCGCCGTCAGTGTCAGCCAGTTTGCCGTGGCATACGGAGCTCCATCGCAGTCTTTAACACTGGTAGCATGCCGCGACAGCGTGGACGTGAACTGTATGTGCAGTTGACGGACTTTGAGCGAGGGCGTATAGTGGGCATGCGGGAGGCCGGGTGGACGTAACGCCGAATTGCTCAATACGTGGGGCGTGAGGTCTCCACAGTACATCGATGTTGTCGCCAGTGGTCGGCGGAAGGTGCACGTGCCCGTCGACCTGGGACCGGACCACAGCGACGCACGGATGCACGCCAAGACCATAGGATCCTACACAGTGCCGTAGGGGACCGCACCGCCACTTCCCAGCAAATTAGGGACACTGTTGCTCCTGGGGTATCGGCGAGGACCATTCGCAACCGTCTCCATGAAGCTGGGCTACGGTCCCGCACACCGTTAGGCCGTCTTCCGCTCACGCCCCAACATCGTGCAGCCCACCTCCAGTGGTGTCGCGACAGGCGTGAATGGAGGGACGAATGGAGACGTGTCGTCTTCAGCGATGAGAGTCGCTTCTGCCTTGGTGCCAATGATGGTCGTATGCGTGTTTGGCGCCGTGCAGGTGAGCGCCACAATCAGGACTGCATACGACCGAGGCACACAGGGCCAACACCCGGCATCATGGTGTGGGGAGCGATCTCCTACACTGGCCGTCCACCACTGGTGATCGTCGAGGGGACACTGAATAGTGCACGGTACATCCAAACCGTCATCGAACCCATCGTTCTACCATTCCTAGACCGGCAAGGGAACTTGCTGTTCCAACAGGACAATGTACGTCCGCATGTATCCCGTGCCACCCAACGTGCTCTAGAAGGTGTAAGTCAACTACCCTGGCCAGCAAGATCTCCGGATCTGTCCCCCATTGAGCATGTTTGGGACTGGATGAAGCGTCGTCTCACGCGGTCTGCACATCCAGCACGAACGCTGGTCCAACTGAGGCGCCAGGTGGAAATGGCATGGCAAGCCGTTCCACAGGACTACATTCAGCATCTCTACGATCGTCTCCATGGGAGAATAGCAGCCTGCATTGCTGCGAAAGGTGGATATACACTGTACTAGTGCCGACATTGTGCATGCTCTGTTGCCTGTGTCTATGTGCCTGTGGTTCTGTCAGTGTGATCATGTGATGTATCTGACCCCAGGAATGTGTCAATAAAGTTTCCCCTTCCTGGGACAATGAATTCACGGTGTTCTTATTTCAATTTCCAGGAGTGTACTCTGCAAGCCACCTGACGGTGTGCCACTAACTGATCCTTCCTTCCCTGTTCCATCTGCAATTGGCGCGTCTGTACTGGCTCCAATTTATCGTTTTCGTTGTGGTCAGTTTCCGATACGTCTGCGGTAGGAAGTAGTACGTTGTCCGACTCGCTGCGGAAAGAACTCATTCGAAATTACAATAGGAAACCTGTCCGTGACGCAAAATGCCTCTCTTTCAGTGTATACCACTGGAGTTTTTTGAGCATCTCTGTAACGATCCCGCTCCGACTAAACGATCCCGTGACGAAACGCGCCATTGTCTGTTTGATCTTCTGTGTCTCTTCCACCATTCCTACCTGGTAAGAATCCCAAACCGGTGAACAACACTAAAGAATTGGTCGAAAAGGCGCCTTTTAAACCACTTGTTTAGTGGATGAATTACATTTCCTGAAGACACTTCCAATTAATCTTAGTCTGACAGCTGCTTTTCCTATTATTTGCTTTATGCAGTGATTTCACTCTAGGTTGTTCCTAAATATTTTATGGTGGTTACTGTGAAACGTCCCCTTTGAACAATTCTACATAACTGTGCTTAAACTGACACACAATATTTTGTTAGCGCAACGCAATCTGACTTTCAAAATTCCCTACAAAAGAATGGCCCTGACTAACATTAAACTATACCTTTCACAAATCACTTACCTCACAAAAATCTTCGCTGCTCAAGCTACTGCAATACAGCGAGCGCCACTACTGCCAGCTAAATAAAAGATTCAAACTACTAAAGGCACTAACTACTGATAGGGATAGTTAGCAAATGAAAGATATTAATAGAGAACAAACAATGTATTTACCTTAATATCATCACAAGTCATAATATATATATCAGTTCATGACAAATTGCAAACCTCCGCCATCTCTCTCCCCACATCCACCACTGCTGGCGGCTCACCTCCAACTGCGCAACGCTACGCGCTGTTCACAGCCAGCTGCCTAACACTACAATGGCGAGTATTACAACAATGCAAAGCAGCCACAGACTGCACACAGCACAGCCAGTGATTGTCATACAGAGGTGGCGTTACCAATAAAAAACCTAAACAGCCTACTTACATAGAGAAAACATAAACAGCCTACTTACATAGAGAAAACATAAACAGCCTACTTACATAGAGAAAACATAAACAGCCTACTTACATAAAGAAAACATAAACAGCCTACTTACATAGAGAAAACATAAACAGCCTACTTATATAGCCCCCATGCTCCCCACAAAAATTTTTACAAATGGTGTTGGGCACTGGCCAATACAGATTTGACAAAAATTTTTCACAATTACAGTAACAAAGATATAAAATGCACACACTTATTGATACAATGTTGGTCAAAAGCTCAAATTTTCTCACAGTCCATAAAGACAGTCCTAATCGTACATAACAGCAGAATAGCAACATGCTGACAGATAATGGGCCACAACAGAGCAAACCCACAGCAGAGTCAGTCGTAGTTTGGAAGAATATTGGTAGGTAGGTCATCACAGAGCAGACCCACTGTAGTCCTGGTAGAGAGTATGGTATTGGTGGGCCACCAGAGGTGCAGACCCACTGCAGTCCTTGTAGAAATAATGGCGTTGGGGGGTCATCATAGATGCAGACCCACTGTAGTCCTTGCAGAGATAATGGTATTGGTGGGCCACCAGAGGTGCAGACCCACTGTAGTCCTTGTAGAGGTAATGGTATTGGTGGGCCACCAGAGATGCAGACCCACTGTAGTCCTTGTAGAGATGGCCAGCAGCCATCTGTTGCGATTGTGCAGGTGCACATTCACCATCAAAGAGTCTTGCAGAGAATATAGCAAGTCCATAAACCACCACTTGTGCACTCACAACGTTTTTGGAATAGTCCTTAGAACCAGCAATGCTGTTATCCAGTCCCTTGCAGAATTATTAACACACGTGCAAACACTAACAGTCCCTACTTCTCACATATTGTCCATATACTATGACCAACAGAAACGTGTGCAGTGAAATGTAACTTAATTGGAAGAACTGGTAACAATTACAATTTGATAACATAAAAATACAATAACAAAGGTACAAAATACATCATTAAAAACATAATAATACAGATAACATCTGTAGTACAGGCTTTACAAAAGAATCGAACTAACATATACATCAGTGGAATTATGACATGAGTACATACATAAAAGATCACAATAATTTTTGAAACATCAACTTCACACATGAGCATTAAACAGAATAAATAATGTGTAAGCATATTTATAAGGTAAATAACATATTATTAATGCCAATTATATTCGAGGATAACAGTATTCCTCATCATAGTGAATGTAGCTTAATATTAAAAGAGAAAAAAATTCTATGAAACTGTACACAGAGACAGGAAGAAAACAAATACACAAGGGTACACAAACATATAGTGGGATAACACAAAAGGGAAAGGACAGGGTTCGTTTTCAGTGTAACATGTGGTACTGCAGTCCAACCCAAAACTTCATATATCTTTCCTCTTATTTCATCCTTTGTTTCCACCCAAAAAATTCTATCTAAGCATGCTTTCTGTATTTATATGTTCATACATTTCTTACCTCAACATTTATTTCCAAGAAAATCCTACCTAAACCTGTTTTCTCAATGCATTTCTTTACCTATTCTCCATAGTCAGTTTCTTATATAGTCTACCCCCTCTTAAGCTAACTTAAATCTACTGAGCTCAGATGCTAAACTAAGGGACGAGGCAATGCAGCAGCATATAAAACAATTAATATAAGCAGCAATGACAAGAAATAGAGATTGGCAAAGCTAGCAGCAGCAAATGTAATAACTTATATCAAAACATGACATAGCTCAAGCAAAAAAGATATTACAGTAAAAACAACAATGCAGATAAGGGAAATGTATATTCACATCTTAATATCTATGTAATTAAAGTGGTGCACCACAACAACTGATTGTAAAAAGAAATATTACCATGTACTTGAAAAGAAAATTATGTGTTACTGTTACTAGTTCCTTCTTATTGTTCTTTCCTTTCCAAGTGCTCCTTTTTTAAAGAATGTGGATCATAAAATAATTATTTAATAGATCTGTTGACAGAAAGTGTTCACATTAGCAAATGCATTTCATTTTATAAAAGCAATGCTGCAACACAGCTGGAAAACAGATGTCAAATGAAATAAGCAACTACGAAAAGCAAAGCATAAAAATATCATTCAGTAGTCATGTGACATTTCATAAGTTAGTAGAAATTATCTCAATGCTCATAGAAAGACGCTTGTCATAATCAGGTGTGCAGATGTACGAATATTTCCCATCAATTCATAAGCATTTCAATAATTAGCACAAAGTGCGAGTAATCATATGTTTTCAAGTAACGAGGGTGTCGCATTAGCGATGAAAGGCACACCCTAATGGCTTGTTCTCCAGGTGTTTGACACGTCCCACGTCCCCTTTTTTTTTTTCTACCTGTGCCGCTGAAAAGGGCTCGCAATAATGGCTTTTTCTCCAGGCGTCTGACACAGCTGGGAGCCCGCGACGCATTACGTGCAGGTGGTCACTTAACTTTCGTACGGAAATATTTACGACAGCAATTTTCGCTAAAGTGACAGTCTCACATAAAAATACTTCACAGGTCAAGAATTAGCGTTGCAAATCTGTAGAAACAAAATCCTATGAATATAACAGTGTCCAAAAAATGTTCAGTGGCATTGTGATACATTCACACATGATTCACACATGTCATAACTCTTAAAGTACGATTCTTGGTTTCCAACATCCTTTTCATAAATCAGAGTCCCTAAACACTACTCATTATTCCTTACCTCATTATACATATACATATTCGTCGACACTTCTTCAATATTTCATCATGAGAAATACGTAGCATAATAAACATTCCTCAACAACATAATACACATCGTCGCCGTAAAAATAACATCATAACACCTCAGTCAAATCTCAAAATCGTCGTAGCTTCCTACAATAATTAAAAAAAATTCTCTGCTCATGTCAAAAGTGTCATCTGCCTCAAACGTACTTTAAAAATCATAATCCCTTTACCAAATACATCATTCAAAGCTCTCATAGTATCACAATGGTTCCAAAAAAATATGAACAGTTTACAATGCACAGACAAAATACAGTTTCATAAGTGTGAAGTTATCCAGCTGTGTAATTACGTAAACATCTGTCACTGACGTAGAAAAAAAATGTTTATCTCTCAGTTAAATGATCAGATAGCTGTGTAATTTGTGTGTTAGAGAAATATGGTACCGATGTGTAAAGTTGTATAAGCAAATACCATATTAGCTAGGGTTCCTTGTGGTTGCCACACACATGGTACACAAAGTAAGCGTGTACCCCCCTGAGGATTAATGTAATTATACCCTCAGGTGTTACAGATTACAGCAATGAAATGAAATGTATCACTGAAAACTTTCTTTGTAATTCAAAAATCTTTAAAAATAAATGTTTTAAGTACAAAATTAATCACTGAAGTGCGTGTCCTGTAGCGCTAAATGTGCATATTGTTGTAAGATAATCTATGTGAAAGTGTCGTAGTTATTTTCCTCCAAAAGCTAAGTTCTGCAGAAGCCAATGTACTTACCTCATGATAAACAAAAGTGAAATGCTTTGCGTAGAGATATCTTAGTTATTACGCTTATTGTTGTGATGATGAAAGTACTGTGCTGTAACGTATTGTTGTGCTATGGAAAAGGCTGTCTCCTTGTAGCTATACCACAAAAGTTACTAATAAAACATGTTTTGATTTCCAGAAGAATTCAGAAAACTGTGCAGATATAAAACAGATACACCGCAAAAGCAACATTGTAAATTGTCACTCATTAGTAGCGTCGTGATAAAAATCGTGTAGCTGTCACATAAACTAACCTCTGTGTCATCTGGTATCTCTCAGAAAGCACTTTAAATTCAGAATGTATTTTCAAATAAACCAAAATGTTGCATTAAAATCTCATTAGCAGTACTGGTAAATTTCTAAGTATGTGAGCCTTATAGTCGTTACGTAATCGTGCAACTAACAAGCAAGAATGTACACACACAATAACACTGTGACGTCTGTTTACTATAACAATGCATTCGTAATTTCTGTTTAAATAAGTTCTCTTGGTTCTTGACTGGATATTTAACTTCAAACATTGTTGCACGTTAACAGTTTCTTAAGTCTGACAAAGCATACTAAAAATGTGTAGTGAAAAGTTATATGACAAAGACAAAGTTAAAAAGCAGATTATCTTTCAATAAATGGTTTTACATGTGAAATGTGGTGTAAACCTTTACTCTTCCTAATACGCAGAGTTTTAACTTCAACGCAATTATCATGCGGTATTCGTCCGTAAAGAATACTGGAATCTTGCTCAAGGTTAGCGTCAATGTTATTTTTCTCTGAGCCAGCCGGCGCACGCGGCTGCCTGCGGTGTGAGTCATTGTCTGTTTCTTTGTTGGCGCGCGTCGTTATTGGGATTAGGAGACCTAACTTCTACAAATTCACCGTGACGAGAGGGCCCTGCTCTGTTTGAATCCCGCCAGTTCTGATGCAGTTCAGGTCTATCGTTACGATCATATCGTCTGTCGTCATGTCGGTAGATGCCATAGTTTCTTTCTTGTCGGTCACGTGGTGGAGAATTTCTCCCTGAATCGAAACTGCGCGCTGGACCGTTGCGTCTAAAGTTATTCTGTCTCCCCTGATAATATTTATTTTGGTTCCCATATTGTCTGTTTCTCTGATTGTCTCTGTGATAGTCATTACCACGGAGAGGTGATCTTTCCCTGTAGTTATTACTACTCTGCGAACGTTAGTCATACGGGTGGTGTCTATTTTGGTCACGATTTGTGTTGTGAGAATAGCCTTGTCGTGTCCAGTTATTACTTCTTTCATCGCGGATTTGCGACGGATGTGACCTGTAATTGTTGTGTTCCTGGTTTCGCGTTCCGCGATTGTCAGTGTCAATTTCTAATTCTTGTAACAGTCCCTGAAAAGCTTCAATGTCGTCTTTGCAACGTCCTGCTAAAATAATATGTCGTAAATGTTTAGGCAGTTTGATTAAGCAAATGCGGATGAGTTCTGAGGGGCTGTATGGGTTTGACAGGTATTGATTCTTGTGCAACATGTCTTCAAAATATTTCACAAGACTGGAAAATTCAGATTGTTCGAAGTGTTTCATCATTATGATGTTATGTTTTACACGGTCTTGTGTGGCTTGAGACCAATATGCTGAGAGGAAGGCATGGTAAAACTCTCCTTCACTGTGGCAATCGTGAATTACCGATCGCATTCTTACAGCTGGTTCATTCTCTAAGTAGCCACACATAAATTCTAATCTGTGTTCTAACGACCAGTTGGGAGGAAAACAATGAGAGAATTGATGGAGCCATGCTTGTGGATGAATGTCGTTGCCAGAATTCTTAAATGTTTTGAATTTACGTGTAGTAATGAACAGCTTATAGTCAAAATCATCATGTCGGCGAGTCGCATATCGGTCATTGTTAGGTCGTGTCGGCCGTTCCATCTCAAAATTCGGTGCACATTGCCAATTTCTTTCATAACTTCCGAAATGCCCTGTGTTATTATTTTGTGTCTGTTCCGTATTTGTATGTCCCTCTTCCCGTATTGGGGCGCGAGTGTCCTCTGAAATACGTAATTCTTGTACTACTTGTGCCAACTGATCTTGCACTTCCCGGATTTCTCTTTTGTACTGTGTATTGATTTGATTTTGATTTTGTTTGAATTTTCTAATTTGTTCATACTCTTCAGTGTCCATGAAAGCTACAGGTGTTGTGTCATTCAGATCATCATCTACCTTTGTAGATAAGTTAGTGAACTGATCTGAAAGTTCGGCTACTTTATCCGATAGTGAAATCATTTCCTCTCTATGTTTTTCTGAACCAAGTTTCAGAGTGTCCATTTGTGTTGCTATCGTGTCTACTGTGACCTTTAAGTTTTCCTGAGTTTTTGCAAGTTGCATAACCGTATCGGTAGATGCAACTGAGTCAAATTTTGCTTGCAAGGTCTCATGATTTTCATGAACAATAGTTTGCAGTTCTTTTATAGCTGCTTCGTGATTCTGTAGTGCATTTTCATGACGCGAAAAAATAGGTTGGAAATGCTCACAAATTTGTGTTTTTACGTCATTACAGACTTTTTGACATTTCGATTCAATGTGATGTAACTCAGCAGTTAAATCCTCACGTGTTCGTTCAAGAGTTTGCTCCAATGAGTCTAACTTTTTAAGATTTTGTTCCATTGTGTCTAACTTTTGAAGCTTTTGCTGTGTTTGTCTCTGATTTTGTTCCATTTGTTGCATTAATTGCAATAATAATGTATTAGTGTCTGGAATCTGTTTCTCTACGCTTTTCGGCAGTGCATTTGCACCGGCAACATTCACATTTTGACAAGCAGAAAATGCGTCTTGACTTATTTGAGAAAACGGTGATAACCCAAAACCTGAATCTACAGTATTTGCGAAATTGTGTCCTGTCATTTCGGATTCCTGAGGCGAGCTGTTGCCGACCGATCGATCGATAATGCTTCCCTGTTCACTACCTGTTTCACTGTCTACACCATTGTTTGCAGCCCGCTCCATTTCCCTATTCACAATTACCAAATTACTACTTTGAACATCAGTTAATTCACTACTCGGTGGCGCTAACACACTGCTTTCGTCTTCACTGTCATTTCTCAGTTTACTTTGGAGCCTAGTATTACGTTTTTCACACGCCATTATTGTCACAATATTTCACACGACAACACAGAAAAACACAATTTGAAGATCAAAAATAAGAGAACACATTAACATAGCACTGAAAATAATATCTAGTTAATTGCAGCTGCGAAATACTTGGTGCAAATCTACATGCATGCCACAACTGTTTTACTGTACAACAATGAAAGACTGCAACTACAAAGGAAATTCTCTCTATAATTACGCGCTAGCAATAAACAAAAGCTACACTAAATACACAAACTACAAGAAAAAATCAGAAGATTCCAGTGAGGTATCCTAGGCTAAGGGTCGACATATGAAACGTCCCCTTTGAACTATTTATATACGACTGTGCTTAAACTGACACACAATATTTTGTTAGCGCAACGCAATCTGACTTTCAAAATTCCCTACAAAAGAATGGCCCTGACTAACATTAAACTATACCTCTCACAAATCACTTACCTCACAAAAATCTTCGCT
The DNA here is from genome assembly GCF_023864345.2 of Schistocerca serialis cubense. NCBI lineage: Eukaryota > Metazoa > Arthropoda > Insecta > Orthoptera > Acrididae > Schistocerca > Schistocerca serialis. The sequence continues at coordinate 934,696,262 of NC_064638.1, forward strand.
GCTCAAGCTACTGCAATACAGCGAGCGCCACTACTGCCAGCTAAATAAAAGATTCAAACTACTAAAGGCACTAACTACTGATAGGGATAGTTAGCAAATGAAAGATATTAATAGAGAACAAACAATGTATTTACCTTAATATCATCACAAGTCATAATATATATATCAGTTCATGACAAATTGCAAACCTCCGCCATCTCTCTCCCCACATCCACCACTGCTGGCGGCTCACCTCCAACTGCGCAACGCTACGCGCTGTTCACAGCCAGCTGCCTAACACTACAATGGCGAGTATTACAACAATGCAAAGCAGCCACAGACTGCACACAGCACAGCCAGTGATTGTCATACAGAGGTGGCGTTACCAATAAAAAACCTAAACAGCCTACTTACATAGAGAAAACATAAACAGCCTACTTACATAGAGAAAACATAAACAGCCTACTTACATAGAGAAAACATAAACAGCCTACTTACATAAAGAAAACATAAACAGCCTACTTACATAGAGAAAACATAAACAGCCTACTTACAACTGTTTCCAGCAATTCCAGTTCTTGATTTGTAACGGTACGAACCGGTATTCCGTAAAGTTTCACTGACGAAAAAAAAAAAAAATCTGAACCGCAACGTTTTGAGATTTGGTACTATAGAACTTTATCTCTTACCAGTACAGTTGTTGTCTTCGCACTTTTAAAATGCACAAGAAAGTGTTAAAGTAACGTTTTAAGAAGTCTAAATTTAAAAAAATCACGACCCCCGCCTCCCCGGAAGGTCGCAATAACAGACCTCTTTCTCTTTCTTTTTCTTTTTCTTTTGCTAATCAGGCTCTGAGGAATAATTTCTCATAAGTAATGTAGTTGTGTAGTAGTTGACCTCTTTTCTTATATATGCACAATGTTACATTTACTTGCATTCAGGGTCAACTGCTATTCATCAGTTCTCTATAGATTCCTCAGCAAATCGTTAGTATCTTCAGGTGTTGCTACCTTCTTCTACCCAACCGTATCATCTGCGAACAGTATAAAACATGTCAGCAAAAATGTAACTGTTTGTGTTATAAGCTTCGATACATTTGTATACAAGCAACAAATATGTATGCATAATATAAGGTTAACACAAAATCGTTTGTGTTACTTTTTCTGGATAATTTATTCATCGATCGTCATTAATCGAAAATAACCGGCTCATTATTTGTTATCTTAAGAGAGTACAGATGTTATTATAAATATTTTACTGAACTGGCGGCATTTCCAGTCTACATAATTTTTGGCAGTCCTTTCAAGTCCTTCTTAGCCATGTTATGATTCTTATTCTCCCTTTTTGTCATTGCAGTATTGCAAGATGGCAGGCTCTCTGGCCTCTTCATACACTTTGTAAGGACCATCAAACCAGCCTGTCTTACGAGGGCAGTTCAATAAGTAATGCAACACATTTTTTTTCTCGGCCAATTTTGGTTGAAAAAACCGGAAATTTCTTGTGGAATATTTTCAAACATTCCCGCTTCGTCTCGTATAGTTTCACTGACTTCCGATAGATGGCAGCGCTGTACGGAGCTGTTAAAATGACGTCTGTAACGGATGTGCGTTGCAAACAACAAGCAGTGATCGAGTTTTTTTTGGCGGAAAACCAGGGCATCCCAGATATTCAGAGGCGCTTGCAGAATGTCTACGGTGATCTGACAGTGGACAAAAGCACGGTGAGTCGTTGGGGAAAGCGTGTGTCATCATCGCCGCAAGGTCAAGCAAGACTGTCTGATCTCCCGCGTGCGGGCACCACCACCTAGGTGTGGTGGTGCGGGCCGGCCGTGCACAGCTGTGACTCCTGCAATGGCGGAGCGTGCGAACACACTCGTTCGAGATGATCGACGGATCACCATCAAACAACTCAGTGCTCAACTTGACATCTCTGTTGGTAGTGCTGTCACAATTGTTCACCAGTTGGGATATTCAAAGGTTTGTTCCCGCTGTGTCCCTCGTTGTCTAACCGAACACCATAAAGAGCAAAGGAGAACCATCTGTGCGGAATTGCTTGCTCGTCGTGTAGCTGAGGGTGACAATTTCTTGTCAAAGATTGTTACAGGCGATGAAACATGGGTTCATCACTTCGAACCTGAAACAAAACGGCAATCAATGGAGTGGCGCCACACCCACTCCCCTACCAAGAAAAAGTTTAAAGCCATACCCTCAGCCAGTAAAGTCATGGTTACAGTCTTCTGGGACGCTGAAGGGGTTATTCTGTTCGATGTCCTTCCCCATGGTCAAACGATCAACTCTGAAGTGTATTGTGCTACTCTTCAGAAATTGAAGAAACGACTTCAGCGTGTTCGTAGGCACAAAAATCTGAACGAACTTCTCCTTCTTCATGACAACGCAAGACCTCACACAAGTCTTCGCACCCGAGAGGAGCTCACATAACTTCAGTGGACTGTTCTTCCTCATGCACCCTACAGCCCCTATCTCACACCGTCGGATTCCCATATGTTTGGCCCAATGAAGGACGCAATCCGTGGGAGGCACTACGCGGATGATGAAGAAGTTATTGATGCAGTACGACGTTGGCTCCGACGTCGACCAGTGGAATGGTACCGTGCAGGCATACAGGCCCTCATTTCAAGGTGGCGTAAGGCCGTAGCATTGAATGGAGATTACGTTGAAAAATAGTGTTGTGTAGCTAAAAGATTGGGGAATAATCTGGTGTATTTCAATGCTGAATAAAACAACCCCTGTTTCAGAAAAAAAATGTGTTGCATTACTTATTGAACTGCCCTCGTACATTTAAAAAATCTGAATTTGTATACACGCAAATTAATATCATTTCGCTACCGTATTACACTGTCATGCAAAGTAGGTAATCGACTGTTATGCATAGGCATGTACATGATCGGCAGTAAGATGCATGCATATCGTAATTCTTTTATTTCACGTAGGAGATGAGTGGGAACTTTTCGGCTGTGAGGAGGTGAACCGCTCACAGTAGCAGGAGGTGGGGGGGATATCTTGCAGTGGCCGAGCGATTCTAGGCGCTTCAGTCCGGAACCGCCCTGCTGCTACGGTTCGAATCCTGCCTTGGGCATGGATACGTGTGATGTCCTTAGGTTAGTTAGGTTTAAGTAGTTCAAAGTCCAGGGAACTGATGAGTTCAGATGGTAAGTCTCATAGTGCTTAGAGCCATTTGAACCATTTGATATCTTGTCAATGAGAATTGTGGACGCAGTCCCAACCCATGGCTGGCGCCTTTCTTTTTTGATGTCGGGTCACAATGACTAGAGTGACGAAAGTTCGTTATTTTTACAGTGGTTGGGGGCAGTTTTCTTGCGAAAGCCTCGGGTTTTGGGCAGGAACATGCTAGCTCGGCGCCACAGCTGGAATATTGTGTGGGATTTTTCGGAGAAGTGGTTGCCGAGCTCTACAGGATAGCCGACAGACTGTCGCCACACGTCACAGCTCAATTATCATATTCCGTTAGCGCCCGTAGTCAGAAAGCTTCTGGCACAAAAGTCCTGGCGGAGGCTGTGATAGGCTACTCGACTGTTACACCAGCACACCTTTTCAGTAGCCGTCAGGAATTGGCGGGAAGGAGTAGTATTGGTACTTAGGTTGACGGAGTACGGTAGTCTGAGTCAGGCGAATTAATTGTAGGTCCATAATTGGCGAAAGCTTTGTTTATCGACGGCGCCTGGCCGAGTTCTGGCACAGCGGAGCGGTCGTTCTATGGGCGGGGGTGGAAGATAATTCGGGATTTGGTTCATGGCTGCCAAAGGATCCAGTCAGGTACTTTTCCGCCCTTGCTGCAGAATAACTTCATTCGCGGTTTCACTCTTCCTGCCACCCATACAAACAGTTATTGTCGTGCTAGCGCTTCGATCGGTCACCAGGGCGGATCCCATCTCCATTCAGTGGAGCCGATTACGAGTAGCAGCCGTCATTAGAACGCCACTTTGCGCTGTTCTGTCGGTAATATTAGGTCTACAACTCTGCTTCCGCCGTTTTCCAATACACGGCAGTAGCGGCAAGTGGGGTTCAGGTGGTTGGTCACAGGTGTAATACAATAAGCTTAGGCATCTGTAAACATAATGCCATAAAAATATTAGTGGATTTGTGATTGCATCATAAGGTTATTCTCGATAAGTACGTCAACTTACGTACCCATTTCTCGCCATTTACGGGAAGTTTTAATTTCTTACTTTAACATGAAGAAATCTGCGGCTGTGGCTCTTAAAATGCTGGGTAAGACCAATGGTGAGGGAACTATTAATGGAAGAACGTGCAGAGAATGTTTTCAACGCCTTAAGAACGGTGATTTCGACGTCGAAGACCGGCGTGGTGGTGGAAGACAGAACATTTTTGTAGCTACTGAAACACACGAAGATAGTCACAGGACATCATTATCGAAAGCAATTGATGCGTTCGAGCCCAGCACTGAAACACAAACGGCCATAATACAGCGACAGAAACATAAAGTTAATTTTGCAGCAGGTCAGTGCTCGAGCCCATGTAGAAAAACCCGTCAAAATATACATGGAAACGTTGAAATGAGAAATCCTATCGCCCCCGCCGTATTCTCCATACGTTGTTCTCTCTGACTACCACCTTATTGGATCAGTGGCATACATTCTGGCTGACCAGTAGTTTCGATCGTATGAACAAGTGCAGAATTGAATCGGCTCATGGGTCCCCACAAGAAACGCCCAGTTCTTCCGCCACGGGATTCGTTTGCTATCCGAAAGATGGGAGAATGTAGTGGCCAGCGATGGGTAGTGCTATGAATCATAATTTTTTTGTAAGATTTTCACAATAAAGCCTCGAACTTCGAGAAAAAACGGCAGAAGCGAAGTTGTAGACCTAGTACATACAGCCTGTAAGGTTTGAGCTGATTTTTCAGCCATCCAGAATGCGAATTCAAGGTTTTCAGCGATGGCATCTGTATAAACACTTTGCCTGCTTAGATGATATCGCACGACTGCGTCCGATTACCCCTTGTTTATCGGTATTATACATTTCACCCGTTCTCTTTGCACTCCCTTCTTGTAGTAGAGAAGTACACCAGATTCTACGCAGCGTCGTTTGTTCTAGATTCTTGCCAGCGTCTTTATGAAGGAAGGATTATTTGTATTTTTGGTTTATCTTAATATGTTCCTTGTACAAATTCATGATCAGTTATGTGTTCCATATAAATAAAATAAATGCCGTGGAAAATTTTTAGGACAGTATTTATCTGTCAAACAGAAACTCACCAGACTCCTTTCCCATCATTATTTCTGGATGGGAACTTTGATCAAGTAATTTAATGAAAAAAAAAAAAACATAAAAGGTTAGCCACCCGCATAGAATTTATATCAGAGCCATTGTAAGATTGTGTTACTCGCCTTGTGCAGATTCAATGCAAACCACTTGTGTGTTTCTGCACCCTAAATCGCGTATCAGTTAAGGTCTCACGATAGCAGACACGCGGCTAGATTGCAATACCAGTTTGGGCATATTTGCATAAGTGTGAAGTGCCAATTGTAAAGAGACGGCGCTTTTCAGACTTTCGCAGCAATCCTACACATGATTTTTTCCTTGATGCAAAAAAGCAAAACTTAAAGCGTTTCAGAGTTGAATGGAAAAAATATGTAGTTACACACATTAAAAAGAGTTTTGCATCACCCCGGTTCCCAGAACTCTTGAAGACAGACGTTGACTGTGGATACTGTATCACATACACAGTCCCTTTGACTGTTCAGAAATGTCACTAAACCCCGCCCAAAGATGTAAACAACCATGCATGAGCAGTGCCTATTAAACGGAGCGGGTCCCAAAGCCGATCAGTTCCAGTCATTCCACCAGGAAGGAGGTACGGCTCGTGTTGTTTGTAGTTCAACTATGCCCAGACGGTCAGTACCGTGGTACAATCACGTCCGCATTGTTACTTTGTGCCAGGAAGGGCTCTCAGCAAGGGAAGTGTCCAGGCGCCTCGGAGTGAACCAAAGTGACGTTGTTCGGACATGGAGGAGATACAGAGAGACAGGAAGAGAGATAGGAATCGTCGATGACGTGCCTCGCTCAGGCTGCCCAAGGGCTACCACTGCAGTGGATGACCGCTACCTACGGACTATGGCTCGGACGAACCCTGACAGCAACATCAACATGTTGAATAATGCTTTTCGTGCAGCCATAGGACGTCGTGTTCGACTCAAAATGCGATCAATAGGCTGCATGATGAGCAACTTCACTCCCAACGTCCATGGGGAGGTCCTTGTTTGCAACCACGATACCATGCAGCGCGGTACAGATCGGCCCAACAACATGCCGAATGGACCGCTCAGAACAAGCATCACGTTCTCTTCACTAATGGGTGTCGCACATGCCTTCCACCAGAAAATCGTCGGAGACGTATTTGGAGGCAACCATGTCTGGCCGAACGCCTTAGACACACTGTCCAGCGAGTGCAGCAAGGTGGAGGTTTCCAGTTGTTTTGTGGTGGCATTATGTGGGGCCGTACGTCGCTGGTGGCCATGGAAGACGCCGTAACGGTTGTACGATAAGTGAATGCTATCCTCCGACCAATACTGTAACCAAATCGGCAACATATTGGCGAGGCATCCGTCTTCATGGACGACAATTTGCGCCCCCATCGCGCACATCTTGTGAACGACTTCCTTCAGGATAACGACATCGCTCGACTAGAGTGGCCAGAGTGTTCTCCAGACATGAACCCTATCGAACATGCCTGGGATAGATTGAAAAGAGCTGTTTATGGACGACGTGACCCAACAAACCACTCTGAGGGATCTACGTCGAATCGCCGTTGAGGTTTGGGACAAGCTGGACCAACAGTGCCTTGATGAACTTTTGGATAGCATGCCACGAAGAATTCAGCGGGCGGAACCGAGGTGATGCTAAACTTTTTTTGATGAGTGTATTATGACATGATACATGTTTAAATGAATATCTTCACATATAATGGTGGGCTATTTCTTGCAAACTGGGACGATTTGGCGACAAAAATTTTGTGTTCTAGACATTGTATCTGTGGAAGATATTAGAATTCTCACTGCATACCTGACGTGTATTCGCGACAAACCACGGTGGTGAGAAACGCTGGTATATATCAGTGGTCGCTAAGCTTAAGAAGTTTCTGAGTTACCGTACTGTTTTTGAATCCTACTGTGAATTAACAAAAGGAACTGGGACAGAAATAATAACTTTTTACAAAATCTAATATTTTTATTGCCTATAAACTTACATTTCTGGTTAATATAAAATTAATTTTAATTAAACTGTGTATGAGAAAAAAATTAAAATTGAATTGCACATGATAAAGAAAATGAAATGTAATTAGCAAGAAATTACAAATTTAAAGGAGACTTTTTGTTATTGGAGTTACTAACATTAATGAGAAGAATAGCAATCTTTTTTTCATCAAGAAGTTTTTTAGTGTTGGAAGACTGGTTAGTGGCTGCTATTCGAATACAGTTGCGCAGATGTTCATCAGTCAGTCAGTCAGTGAGTCAGTGAGCCACACGCCATACGGATGCAAAAACGACATGAATATACAAAAAGCTCACACTGAAAAATCACAACAATCTTGAACCGACGAGAGACCACATCGCTCAAAACCGGAAACTACATCAAGAGATAAACACCACGACACAGTATATCAGGCAAAGTCACAAAGCCTTGAAATAAAAAATAAAGGAGACTACGATGATATCGAATGAATTTGTGCCTAAGTCGACTGGAAAAGAAAGGGGTCTTTCAAACTACACTAAGACTGGTAACAAGACTGTATCACCCATTGGGCGACACTATATGCTACCCCGCGATTGAACAATCAAACTGAATGAGTCTCCGAACCCAAAATCTACCAACAGATAAACTAGAAATCTGTAATCTTTTACGCAAAACATGTGGACGAAGAGCTGAAGACCTTGAAAATGTCTACAACGCCCTGGTAACGCCGCATTGACGCGTGTACCTCTATTACACACAGAGCGGGACGAATTCTTTGTTTTTACCAAGTTTCCATAGAGAAAGTCTTGCAGCTAATCTGTATGGGTACGTTGCTCGTCGATGGACGCAGAGTTTGGCAGGCTGGTGTACGAGGTAGGCGCGGACGTATTTGCCTACAAGAACCGTGCACACGAGGTGGAAAAATTCCAGACTGTCCGAGGCAGTACATGCAGGCCGCAGGTAAAAACAAGGCCAATGCTGCAATCTTTCTAGTAGACACTAACATTACCGTAACAAAAATAGCGTAGCTATGCAGAGAACATCTGGTTACAGCCGAAACAACTTCAGGCATGGAAGCATGGATCATCTCTTCGGTCTATGCTCAGTACTCGTTTGATATAGAGCCTTTTGCTAAAGTAATAAAAGAAAATGCGCTATTTACTAATGGCAGATGACTACATATCTCAACTGACATAAATGCTAGGTCAACCCTCTGGCAGTCTGACAGAATGGACGCCAGAGGACAAATAACAGTCAACGTTATAAACGAATGTAATCTTTTTGCTTTAAACAAACCAGGCCAACCGCCAGTTTACCACGGAAATAGTGGAGCAGGCAGCAACGTACACATTTCTCTAGCAAGCAGCGGATCATTAATACAGGTAGCGAACTGGCAGGTACTCAATACGAGAATACTCAGTGTTCATAACACAATACTTATACACATTAAGGAAAAAACAGATAGACGCAGACACATGACAAAATCCAAGGCTGTTGCGACACTAAGGAAACTGGCGAAAACTATGGCATGTAATTCAAGAGTTTCCTCTATGTATCACCCAAGGAAGCATAGATTACAGAGCTCACGTTCTTGCAGACGTCTTCCAGAGAACACAAGCTACAGCAACGCCTACAGCACGAGTCGCACCCAAACAGAGGGCACCATGGTCAGCACTATTAACGAGACTAAGAAAAGACACTCGTGATTAACGACGATATTATCAAAAATCAAAGACAGCACAGGAAAGAGAAACTGGACTTCAACAACACAGCGACACTAAAATACGATACAAAGATGGACTACATAAGACCAGGAAAGACCACTGGGACACATACACTGAGCAGCCAGAACGTAATGACCACCGACCTACTATCGATACGAACCCGGTCCAGGCATTAGCAGCCTAACCTGGTGAAGGAATAACTGCTTGTCAGACACACTCACGGTGCATGTAGTATCAGTGGCTGTGTTCTCCATGTGTAGAATAGGGAAGGCGCGCGATATATTTGATATTGTTGTGACCCGGAGGCTCGACACGAGCATTTCGGAAACCGCACGACTTGTCGGGTGTTCGAGAAGTGCCGTGGTGAATGTCTCCAACAATGGCGAAAGCAGGATGAAATCACGTGTAGACGTCATAAGGTTGGGCGGGCAGCCCTCATTACAGATGTCGGACGTCGTAGGCTGGGCAGACTGGTAAAACAGGACAGACGGCGAACTGTGTCGGAACTAACATCAGACTTTAATGCTGGGCGGAGTACAAGTGTGTCTGAACACACAGTGCACCGAATACTCCCAATGAAGGGCCACTGTAGCTTACGACCCATGCGTGTGCCAATATTAACACCACCACATCGGCGACTACTACTGAAATGTGCACTTGACCATCGGCACTGGACGTTGGTGCAGTGGCAGAGAATTGGCCTGATGCATCCCGATATCTTCTTCAACATGCCGACAGGAGGGCGTGGATCTGTCGTTTTCCAGAGAAACAGCTCCTTGATACCTGTACAGCGGGACGCAGACAAGCTGGCAGGGGCTCCACTGTGTTCTGCGAAAGATTCACGAGGGCATCCATAGGCCCAGTGGAGCTAATGCAAGGCACCATGACGGACAAAGAGTAGAGAACAAAAAAGGCTCCGGGCCCTGATGGCATTCATCCAGAAACCATCAAATAAGCTGCTCCACTTACCATACCATACCTGGCAGACTTACTGAACGATGCTTTACTAGAAGGGCGAATATCGAAACTATGGAAGACGGCAAATTCTATTAAAATCAAGAAAGAGGAGGACAAAGACCCGACTGACCGTAAGACATACAGACCAATATGCCTCATAAACATTCTGGCAAAGGTACAGGAGAGTTTGCTATGAGACAGACTTCGGTCACATCGGCAGCACTTGGACCTTAGCCCACATCAGTTTGGTTCTTGATGAAATAAACACATCAACGACGCTGTATACAGGCCAATAGAAATGGCACAAACAATATGTTTCAAATAAATAGTAGCAGTCCTAACTGACATAGCTGATGCTTTCGACAGTCTTTGTTGGCCGGCGCTGTTTGCAAGATTTAGAGAAGTGAGTATTTGGCTGGCTCTATACAACAGCCTTAGAGAGTACTGAAAAAAATTGGATGGTGCAATGGAAGACTGGTCGCCAAAAGATTCCTCTCCAGAATCAAGAACTTCGGAGCAATATTGGATGGAAAACGAAATCAGAAAAAACTTGAGCAGAAAGACTTTTAAATGAGGACATGTATGTATCACACTTAGATCTCAGTAATAACACAAGCCCATTAATATTCGGCCAAACGTGGAATGTTATACACAAACTAATGTAACACACAAGCAAACAAATTCGTTCAAAGCACAGAAAAAATTCCAAAATCTAATAATTACACAATACTTAGCAACACGACCAATAATGAATCAGACTTCTCCCTTAGAGGTCTATACAAGAACAAAAAATGTATCAAATATTAACTTCACAAATGGTGAGAAAATTTACTAAATGAAGGTATTAATTACAATATACAACAAGAACCAAATGTCGAAATAATGAAAAACTTCATAGCAACTGCTAAATGGGCTATTGACAATGCTAAAGTCTGTATTAGTCAACAGAATGAAATATGCACACAGACATTACATATATCAGAAAGAATAATAAAAAAACACACACACATATAAGAAAATAGGATTATACACAGTGCAATAACAATCAAATCAAAAGTAATAGCCTAGTGATAACGGACAACATTGATTATATTAACAAATTACAGGACTTTAAAAAAACACTTTACAAAACTGATTAGATACCTCGAAAAACAAATACGCAGCAGAAACTAAAGCAGCAATAAAAAGCTGTGGCGACTCACTGTTAATTGATTTTGAAAAAAGAGCATGTATAAACATGAATCCAAAAACACACCAACCACATGGAGAACCGAAGATAAATAAAAATGGAGTAGCGATATATCCTGTAGTAATCTCTGGGAGATGAAGAAGCTTGCACAGGATAGAGTAGCATGGAGAACTGCATCAAACCAGTCTCAGGACTGAAGACCACAACAACAACAATCTCTATGCATAGCCCCACATACCAGATTAGTAAAAAGCTAAACTACTGGATCAAAAAACACTACACCTATAACGAACAATTCACAATAAAACTGCTAAAGTATGTCCTGTCGTGTTGGGCGTCCAGTTAGTGATATAATGTTTATCAGCTCCTTTCTTATCTCGAAATTTTCGAAAGCCATTCTTGCAAAAAACTGAGCAGTATCAACAATATCGGTCAATTTATCAAGTTGTGAGGGAAAAGAGCTGCAGCGATCATAGTCAGTTTAAAGTTGTGAATTAACTTCAGAAACCAGATCCTCAACTCCACTCATTACTGAATTTGGAGAAAGCTGTACAGATTTAGTAGCAGACATTATCTCAGTTTTATTTTTGAAACTATCAGATAATAAATCTGTAGCTTCTAAAAATGCAGTTTTAAAAAGTTAACTGTTGAGCATTAAGTTTAGATTTTAACTGTCTTACCTTTTCATTCCTTAGAGCAGAATCCCATGGGAAATACTTTACAATCCGTAAGTGAACGTTTTCGAAGTGACGTTCGACATTCTCATTCTTCCCAAGTGATACGCATACATATCACAGTAAACATTCACATTAGCTGGGTAAAGAAGTAATCGGTTTCCCATTCTGAGTGAAATTGCTAAATTTTTTGCTTCAACAGGCCATCATTAGAACAAACCTAGCTTAATAACAGTGTGTAAGTCAAACTATCCACGTTAGTGACTCATACACACATGAAAAACATAACATGCACAACCTCACGCCTATACAGTCAACTATGAGGCCGACAATGTAGAGTTCTTGACTGTTAATAGCAGTTGCGCTAGAGAAAGAGGCAGTTGTCCTGAGACCGGTCTGACCTCAGTTAGCCAACCTGAGCGTTAGCATGCTCTGCCGAATACAATCCTGCGAGTACCAGTAGCACGGGATTGATGGTTCAGCGATCGCTATCTTGACCAGTGTTCCGCAATCTTTTATTACTCACGGTACATCCAGGCGGGCCTGGACTCAACACTTTAACTTCTCTCCGCCTGAATTTGAAGTTAAATTAATATTACTGAATAGTATCTAGTTACTTGAATAGAACATTTTTGGCGAGAGATGCCGCTTTCCCAGTATTTCTTACACAACTATCTCCCACACTTCCAGGTAAAAATTTCGTTACTATGTTCAATCCTTAATTCTTCAAAACAAAATGATTAGAAGTTACCGTTCATAATCATACTCTGTCTGAATCTCGTCGTCAAAGTTACAACCTGGACTAAAACCTCTGTGGCTCTGCAGAATTCCGGCGATCGTCGACACCGAAAATTCTTAAAATAATCAGAGGCACAATCGTACTCCGAGCCCAGCCACAACTGGACTCGCATTCGGAGGACGACGGTTCAATCCCGCGTCCGGCCATCCTGATTTAGGTTTTCCGTGATTTCCCAAAATCGCTCCAGGCAAATGCTTGGATGATCCCTTTGAAAGGGCACTGCCGACTTCCTTCCCCGTCCTTCCCTAATCGGATGAGACCGATGACCTCGCTGTCTGGCCTCCTCCCCCCAAACAATCCAATCCAATCCCAGTCACAGACTATGGAGAAGTTAAAAAAATAAAAAGATTTGAATGTACCTTTCCCATTCATGGAATTATAATTTTCCATAAACCATTTTCCTAGCTACTTTCCAGTATACATCATCCTCTTCTATAAGATGAAATGTTATCGTAATTCATCAAATTACGTGCGGTATTCAAAATGGCAGCTTACAACAATTGGTCCAAATGGCCCTGAGCACTATGAGACACAGCCGGTCGCTGGTGGCCGAGCGGTTCTGGCGCTACAGTCTGGAACCGCGCGACCACTACGGTCGCAGGTTCGAATCCTGCCTCGGGCATGGATGTGTGTGTGTTGTCCTTAGGTTAGTTAGGTTTAAGTAGTTCTAAGTTCTAGGGGACTTATGACCTCAGCAGTTGAGTCCCATAGTGCTCAGAGCCATTTGAACCACTATGAGACTTAACTTCTGAGGTCATCAGTCCCCTAGAACTTAGAACTACTTAAACCTAACTAACCTAAGGACATCACACAGATCCATGCCCGAGGCAGGATTCGAACCTGCGACCGTAACGATCTCGCGGTTCCAGACTGTAGCGCCTAGAACCGCTCAGCCACTCCGGCCGGCTACAACAATTCTACTGTGATCCTACTCTCCGCAATTTTCAATCAGGAGTAAGTAAGTTCCTTGTACACGTAATGTTCCACATTACATCCACAGAGTTTTTATGTCGCGAGTCAGAGATAAACTGTTTTTCGCAGTCGTAAGGAATCTTTGAGCTATATAAATCACTTGTTCGGTTATGATTTATTACGTTGTTCTGTGAACACTTATTATTATTTTCATTATTTGTCAACGACGTATCAACTTTAATTCATTGCAGGAAATAGATATTGCTAATACGAATATTAAAAGATTAAACAGAATTCCAAATTGGCACACGGCAATTCACTTTCGAATGTTGTAAGCTTTCTATATTTGAAAAGTAATTTTGTTGATCAAGAAGGACCACTGTCTCACGACTTCAGATAAACACATCAAAACATTAACTCCCCGCTACAGGGCCCACCCACAACTTACAGTCCCAACCCGACAACGGCTTGCGGTCGACATCTCAATTTGGCGAGCTCCAAACCGCTCGACATAATTCGAATTCATGCCGTTCAGTAAAACTAGCCTCCAGAAAGGAACGTAAATGCTTTTGTTGAACGATTCCTCGCTCCGTAAGGTACTGTGTGACATTCAGGATTTAACCCACGTTACCGATAGACTGTTATATGGTCAAAGACTGTACTCCCCCACTTCTTATACCCCTACGGCCAAATAGTGGTGATCGAACTTTCTTCACGAACAGGATTCCAACCGTGTGCCTCCAATTCATAACTTCGTCTGGGCGGGCGGGTCAAAAGAAAGTATACAACTTGCGCAAGTTCCATGACGACTGCTGTTAATAATGGGTACCGCGCGAAAGTGACATATATAGTGCTCTCACGATAAAAGCAGGACATGTGTCCCAACAGTTCCGGATGGTGAATAGCGGCCCTGCTTTCCTCAAACGCACACGTATTTTTGGAGTCTTCGGTTAGGGCGTTGTATGGAGCTGCTAACAGGCCAGGTTTCAGATATACATGGGCAGATAATATCGAGTATGACAATATATCAGGCAGCTCACACAAATTAGGTCGAACGCTCGGTCATTAGGGAGTCAAGCGACCAGCTTCCATCTAATTAAGTGCTTTAATTACCTCTCTGTTCGGGGGTATTTGAAAGAACGGTGTTATAAATTGGAACTGGAAACCAGCTACCGCCTTAGCGCCTAAAAGCACCCAAGTAATAACTTGTATTCATGAGCTTTTAATTATTGCTAACACTTTTCTTAATACCACCACCCGTACGGGAAGTTTTGGGAGAAGTAAGGAACTTCTCATTTTTATGGCATCGGTCTTACAGTAGCAGGAGGTAAGATTTCAAAAGGCAATTTGATATAAATTAATGTTCGTGATTCTAGCCAGTGCTTCAACTTTGTTTAATTTGGGTGTCTCTTTTGGAACTGAAAACACGTTACTCTGTTTTGGAGAACGATACTTAGATCTCTTGATCTAACATACTACTCTGAATGAAACCTTTTACCTCAGAGCGAAGAGTTAGTTGGCTGGAAGTAATGTTTCCTAAATTAGTGTGTAGATCTACAGCTGCACATATTAAGTATTATAACAAAACGTCCTGGCAGACCAAAATTCTGACTTAATATTTTCAACGATCTAATAGATGTAACTGGTTCTCTTCACGCCCATATGAGACATACAAAAAACACAAATGAATCCACCTCCAGCGATTCGTATGTGATTCAGCTTACATGATGTTGACGTCAGCCAATGGTAACAGCATCGCAGCCTTTCATTATATGTGCCAGAGCGTATTGCAGTATCATCTTCTCCTTTTTCATTCGTCATGTAAACAAATCATTCGATATGCCGACTCATTCTCGTGACAATCGTCCTACGACTTCGGTTTTGACGGAGTCTGTGAGTATTTTAATTCATCTCTTTATTTTTGTTGTTACTAATATTTATACTTATGGTACGTTGAAGGACATACTTGGTGACTTAGCTTTTCCATTCTGCATTGTCTCCCACGCTCATCGCAGATTACTGCTATTTCTTTCTGCAATCATACAATAAATGAATTCTTCTTCCTCCGTGTCATAAAGATCATTTCTTTTTCCCTTTGGTGGCGTCGTACAGTCGACATTTTCTTCCCAAGACCGATTGTGACTAATTGGCTTTCTTCTTAAGAATTATAGGCAGTCTGTACCCAACTGAGCTTATTTTGTTAAGAATCAAAGACTCATAGTCAATCTGTACATAACTGAGGACTTTTTTTGGTCGATGTCATGTTGCCTTACCTCTTTTTCATTCTCATTCGGAGTTTTATTTCCGAACTTTCGTAGCATTTCCCTTCACTTTTTCTGAATATCGAAGTTTCTGTCCATACGAGGCTAAGCTCCAAATCTAGCATTTTCGTGGCTGGAGATCCATCTACGGCCGGTCAGACAGTAACGTATCTTACGTGATGACTTCAGCAGATCTAATTTGTTGAATTCTACGGAAATTTCGTAGTATCAAAATAGCTAACGAGTGAAGAACATTTTCTTGACCTTGCATTTATATTACGATGTCCAAGCGCCTTTCACTGTTAAATACGTTCATTAATATTGATTTGTCTTAGGCCTCTAAAAGAATGTTTTCATCCATCCTCACGTCTGTTAACCACATTCATAAACTGCTCTTCCTGTCTCTGCAGCAACACTTGTTCATCAGCACACTTGCATCTTCATAACTCCCCCTTCGATTGCAAAAATACTCTCCTGATACTAATGCTACTATGGTCAATCAGTCTCCACACAGCTCTCTACCGGACTAGTCAACATCAGTTTCTGTGAGGACTGCCAGCGTCTTCTTTCAGCTGATATCGTCGAATGCTGTCAGTCACTGAACCAACTACAGTTCTTCCCTGACCCATGGCACTCTTTCGGAGAAGAAGGTATCGTCGTTTCGATCTAATTTTTAGTTTTACTTCCTTTTCGAAAACCAAATGAATACCTTCGTAAAGCTGATCCAAATTGGCCTTCTACTCATGTAATAAGCATTTTACAATAATTATCTCCATGCAAGAAATTAAATTTACGTGTCTTTGATCACTACAGTTCCTGGCATTCTGCATCAGCAGATCAGTCTTGATCGATGACGTATTTTTGCCACTATTTAGTTTCTTTATACCCTGTCAACGAGGCGAATCAATTTCCTCACCCTTTTGTTTCCCCTTTTCTTCAGCGGATCTACTCGTACAGTAGATGCCTTCTATATAATCCTTTCAGTCAACCAGATTTTCTGTATTTCTTCCTAAACAGACATTCAGTCTTTTTTTCATTGCAGCTTCATAACAGTGTAGATTATGTAACGCACTTCTCTGGTTACACCAAATTCCCTTCTTAGTTCATTACCCAGAGTCAGTGTTCGTTGGATGACTTCCTGTTGTTACAATGTCGGGCACGACATCCTTTATACTCTTCTTCGACTGATGCCCAGTATTGCCGTATTCGTTGCATCTGATTCAAAGGTTTCATTCAAGTGATTTCGAGACGAAGCTGACGCAAAAAATATCGCAAACCAAGAAGGAGATTTGCTACATTAACGAAAGTCGCTAGGCGTGTTTCTACATTTGAAAGATGATGTCTATTCAAATTCCATCCACTTAAAGAAAGACGATAGGCGTGTTTCTACATTTGAAAGATGATGTCTATTCAAATTTGTCCCCAGTCACTGCGAGGATGCAAATCAGGTTTGCTTTAAATGTATGCTGTAAGGGTATTGAGCATTAGTCGCCTTTCAGACTGGCATCGTGCGTTGATGTTAGTTAAGAATGCCTTTAAAGCAACAAATACGCCGTAGTCAACATCAAACTGAGTTTGAACTAGGGCTGCGAGATGCTGATGTTCCTTCTGCGGTGTTGCAGAAAGACTTGCAGGAATGTAGCCACTGCAGAAGATTGTTGGCAGCGTTCATCTAGAGAATGTACTGTCACAAGAAGACCGAGCTCCGGACGACCACGTGGCACAGATGAGAGGGAAGACCATCGTGTTCGGCGTATGACTGGCGCATCGTTCTGCATCTTCGACCTTTATTCTCACTCTGTAGTGTCCTCACTTCTTTCTTCGTGTCATAATTATATCTGCAAGACAGACGAACAGTAACATTCTTATACAACCCTTTTAAGGTAAATTTGTTTTTATTGACTTTTCATAACTTTATGTGTAGGTAATACATTACTTGTACGTTTTCGTAAGACATCCCCAAGCTAAGGATCTCGAACAGCTTATTCCAGCTAGTATTCTTTAAAGCGTTCCTCCAGGGCAATAAATACCATACTACATGTTCTTTATTGTGTATCACAGTGTTCTACATCTACATCCATTCTTCCAAACCGCCTCACGGTACATTTCACCCCCATGACTGCCTGAAAAGAATGACTGTCGGTAAACCTAGCTCTAATTTCTCCTATTTTCTTTTTATTGTCGTTTCACGAGACGTATGTGGGAAAAAATCCAATAAGTGCTCCTGACTAATGAGAAATATTCAAGAACAGGTAAACAAATAGTTTCTAGGAGGAATTACATCTTTCAATGAATCGCATCCTGGAACACCTTACTTTTATAGTTTGTTTTATGTAGTCATTCCACTTTAGGTGGTACCGGATGGTTACACCTAAGCATTTTAAAGTAACTGCTGTCCCCATTGATTTGTCACCACTTATGTAATCGTAATGGATTCCTTCGCCTATTAGTGAGTAATCCGTAACATTTATTTGCGTTCAGGGCCAACTGGCAACCGATGATCGAGCCTCCACAGATTGTCCTGAAATTCGTTACAGTGTTCTGGAGATACAATCTTCTTATAGACAAACGCATCACCTGCAAACAACCTCATGGAGCTTCCTAGATTATCCGCCAGATCATTTATACATACTGTAACAGTAAACGGTACTAACACACTTCCTTGGTGTACTTCTGTAATTACCTTCACATCTGTCGATTTTAGGACAGCTTCTTTGATACCTGTCCGAAACCATATTGATCTTCACTCCGTATCCCAGCAGCATTTTTCTTCGCGGTATTCGCGGTATCTTAGACAGCGACTTACTAGCGTGAGATACTCTGCCGATCGTTCGCTATTTCTGAGATTCCTCAATTCGTACGTATGCAAGTACTTTCATCTTAATGCTTTACTAGAAATCATGTAACCAGTCACCTGTTTCAGAGGTGCTAGAAACTATATTCAGATACGTCACAACCCCATCAACTTTATTAAAACCGGGGATATATAATAACAAAATATCTGAGCTCCAGTCAAAGCGCCCGCACGACATTTCAACTTCAAAGTTGAGACATTTATTGCCTGACTCTTATGCATCCATCTTTTCGATGATAATAAACAGACATTTTCTATCATGATTGATAATGTTACTAACTTTACTTCTAATTGTCTTTTCACTTACTTTCCAGGTTTTGTAACGAATGTACACTCTGAGACAGAGAAGAGACGCACCTCGAAGAAATTATTCGAATGGGACGGAAATCGCCAGATGTCATGCATATGTACGGAAAAACAAATGATTACAATTTCAGAAAAAATGGATAGAGTTTCACAAATTGACCAAGGCAATAACACGATGGTACATTTCTTCCCCTTATGCGAACTGTTGTTCGGCTTGTCATTAATTGATAGACTTCTCGGATGATCGCCCGAGGGATATCGTGCCAAATTCTGTCCAGTTAGCGTGATAGAGCGTCAAAATCCCGAGCTGATGGGAGGGCCCTGCCAGTAATGCTCCAAACGTAAGTTTGGGAGGGATTCGGCGGTCTTGCTGCATAAGGGCAGGTTTGACAAGCATTAAGGCAAGCAGTAGAAACTCTCGCCGTGTGCGGACCGGTATTATCTTGCTGAAATCTAAGCCCAGGATGGCATGCCATGAAAGGCAACAAAACGGAGCGTAGATTATCGTCGACATGCCGCTGTACTGTATACTTGCGGCGGTTAACAACCAAAGGGGGTCCTAAACGAAAAGAAGTGACACCCCACAACATCACATCTGGATGTCGTGGCCGCATGGAGGGCGACAATGAGGTTGGTATGCCACTTCTGTCCGGGGCATCACCAGTCACGCCTTCGTCCTGGAATCTCACTGACTTGAGTTGAATTGTCTTCAGTGATAAGTCCTGCTTCCAGATGAGCCCGATGACCAGTGAAGACATGTCTCGAGACTCCCCGGGCAGTGGTTGCATACTAAAGTGGTGGGATACTAACCTGACTGTCGCCCGCCATACGACCCAACAGCTAAGAGTGATCGTGTGGTGTGCCATTTCTTTTCATAGCAAGACCTCTTTGGATGCCGTCCGTGGCACCTTCACAGCACAGCAATACGTCGACGATATTCTACTCCCCGTTTTGTTGCCCTTCATGGTAAGTCATCCTGGGTTTACAAGTTCAAATGGCTCTGAGCACTATGGGACTCAACTGCTGAGGTCATTAGTCCCCGAGAACTTAGAACTAGTTAAACCTAACTAACCTAAGGACATCACAAACATCCATGCCCGAGGCAGGATTCGAACCTGCGACCGTAGCGGTCTTGCGGTTCCAGACTGCAGCGCCTTTAACCGCACGGCCACTTCGGCCGGCCTGGATTTACATTTCAGCAAGATTATTCCCGCTCGCACACGGCGAGAGTTTCTACTGCCTGTCTTCGTATTTGCCAACAACTACCCTGACAAACAAGATCGCCAAATCTCTCTCCAGTCGATAACGTTTGGAGCATTACCGGCGTGGCCCTCCAAGCAGCTCGGGATTTCGACACTCTAACACGCGGCGAGGAAAGCGTTTCTGAAGAAGAGAAATTTGTTAACATCGAGTATAGATTTAAGTGTCAGGAATTAGGTTCTGAAAGTATTTGTATGGAGTGTAGCCATGTATGGAAGTGAAACGTGGACGATAAATAGTTTAGACAAGAAGAGATTCGAAGCTTTCGAAATGTGGCGCTACAGAAGAATGCTGAAGATTAGATGGGCAGATCACATAACTAATGAGGAGGTATTGAACAGAATTGGGGAAAAGAAAAATTTGTGGCACAACTTGACCAGAAGAAGGGATCGGTTGGTAGGACATGTTCTGAGGCATCGAGGGATCACCAATTCAGTATTGGAGGGTAGCCTGGAGGGTAAAAATCGTAGAGGGAGACCAAGGGATGAATACACGAAACAGATTCGGAAGGATGTAGGTTGCAGTAGGTATTGGGAGATGAAGAAGCTTCCACAGGACAGAGTGGTATGGAGAGCTGCATCAAACCAGTCTCTGGACTGAAGACCACAACAACAACAACAACACGCGAATTGGACAGAAGCTGGCGCTGTATCCCTTAAGAGGTCATCTAACAACGCTCTCAATTAGTGACAACCCAAATGACTGCTTTTATGTGGGCCAGAGATGGACCAATGCGTTATTGACTTGCTCAGTTTTTGAAGCTCTCTTGAATAAATCCTGCAATATTTCTGAAACTGTTATCATTTGTTTTTCTGTACATGTACATCACATCTTCTGAATTACATTCCATTCGGATACTTTCTTCGTTGTGTGTCGTTCTTTTTTTTTTGCCTTAGAGTGTATTTTTCCGAAAGAATAGTGAAGCATCCGGAGGGTGAGCAAAAAAATGATATTTCACAGGCTGAGACGCTACGTGATGCTGTTTCAATGATTACAAAATCGCGTCGTATTTACAAGCAGCTTGGCATTATGAGCCCAGTTATCAATATGACGTTGCACTCACTCTGTCGTGGAACACGCACTTATTCGTTTGGGATGGATGTCATTAATTGTTGTGTCTTCTCACGAGGCAAGGTGGCTCTCAGTTTCATCTGCTGGTCGTTGATATGCAGTATAGTAGGACTGTGACTGAGCTGACGTCGCAGCTGGTCCTACAGAAGTTATATCGAGGGCATATCTAGGAATCTGTACCTAAGTATCACACAGACAGTTCACACCAGACACTTGTCATGTGCGGACTAACATTGTCCTTTTGAATAATGGCACCACGATACTGTCGCATGAGAGGAAACACATGAAGACATGGAATGTCCGTGACGTACTACAGTGCAATCACCTCAGTCAATACAAGTCCGCCGCGCGGAGTGGCCGAGCGGTTTGAGGCATCATGCCATGGTCTGCGCGGCCCCTCCCTCCGGAGGTTCGAGTCCTCCGTCGGGCATGGGTGTGTGTGTTGTTCTTACCATAGATTAGTTTATGTTAGTTTAAGTAGTGTGTAAGTCTGGGGACCTATGACCTAGGCAGTTCAGTCCCTTGGAAATTCATACACATTTTTGAATAGCAGTCCGATCCTAAGTCATATCCAATAGCTCCCCACACCATGGCGAAGGGATTAACACCGCCGTGCCTATATGCAATACGAGAACATTGGAACTTCCCCCAAGCCGCTGCAATACTCGCTTGCAATGGAGCAGAATTACGATCCATCGCTGAACACAGTGCGACGCCAGGAGTCCACCGTTCCCAGTCAGAGCACGACTGCAAACGCTGTCGTTTGTGTTGCAGGGAGTCCATTATTTGTCCTCGGATGAAAGGCGCAGATGTGAAAGTGTTTCGAGGTACTTCGTGCACAAAACAGCGATATACCCTTGTGTTGGTCAGATGTGGTCGACTACAACCTTGACAACGAGTATGCCTACCTTTACATTCCAGTGCAGTCAGATATCGGACCACTGTCCCATCTGAATGTACCACATATCTGCATACTGTGCGATCCTACCAGCCGGCAAAATGGAAACGCACAACGAGACCGCTTTCAAACTATGTCCGGTGCTGATAACTGTGCCTCATACATGTATGCGTCATCTCCGTGTCCTCCATACTGATCACTGAGCATTTGATACTGTTCACGCCCCTTGTATAACCTGACAGGTATGGTGACAACACTAAATACAAATAACAATAATGCACTCTGGTGGTCGTTTTATCTATGAAAGAAAACTCCAACTGTAATCTTTTATATACCCACAAATGGAATGTATGTGTGCGAAGTTAAATTTCCATGCGATCATGTCGTTTGGATGTTACAGATTTCTTTTTTATTTTTTTAGCAACTTTTATCCTTTCTGACTTGTGCTTTGCGCATCTTGTTGGTAGTTAACGAATCCTACATTTTAAGGCTGCGGTTTATTTGTGTAAATGATAATGGGCTAAAAAGAGAGTTTTAAGTTACTTGAGTTTGATTACAAGCTGAGTTACAGACGGATGAAGAAAAGAGGCAGCCGTTTCCGGCTTCTCCATCCGTTGTCAAAAGCTCTTCTGAAGCAATTTACAGAAACAGTGGACACGTTAAATGAATGTAGAGTAACGGAAATAGCACCTAACAGCACCTAGACTCATTGCATCGATGAAAACTTGGTTTTATTAAGTACATTCTATTCATGTTGTCTCCTCTTAACTGAAAGTTTTTGCGTTAATATGTCATTGATATTCACATCACATTGGACTGCACTGGCAGTTATACTCCGTTTACACATTATTTTCAAGTACATCTGAGTAATGTAATGGTATTTTACGGTAACTACCAATTAATTACAAAGAGTCCACCCCTGGTAGCTGAATGGTCAGCGCGACGGAATGTCATACCTAACGGCCCGGGTTCAATTCCCGGCTGCATCGGAGATTTTCTCCACTCACGGACTGGGTGTTGTGTTGTCCTTATCATCATCATTTCATACACATCGACACGCAAGTCGCCGAAGTAGCGTCAATTCGAAAGACTTGCACCAGGCGAACGGTCTACCCGACGGGAGGCCCTAGCCACACGGCGTTTCCATTTACAAAGAATATCGGTACAGTTTCATGCTTTGTGGCACTTCCTCGTGGAGCTTGTCTGGTACTCCGAAATCTTTGCGAGTACTTCTAGTGGCTTTTAGTATATCTGTTCTTCAACACAGTGTCATACAGCTTTCCGTATTAGGACGAAATCTTGGTGTAGGATCACCTGCCTTTTATCACTGGGTTTGTAGCTGCCTTCTGATAAACATTCGCTCTTGTTATGGAAGCTTCAGGTATCGCTTTCATGATTTTCCTTTTTTGACAAACGTCTGCTCAATATTTTATGCTGTCCATGTAGTTCGGCCTGCCGGTGTGGCCGAGCGGTTCTAGAGGCTTCAGTCTGGAACAGCGCGACCGCTACGGTCGCAGGTTTGAATCCTCCCTCGGGCATGGATGTGTGTGAGGTCCTTAGGTTAGTTAGGTTTAAGTAGTTCTAAGTTCTAGGCGACTGATGACCTCAGATGTTAAGTCCCATAGTGCTCAGAGCCATTTGAGCCATTTTGTCCACGTAGTTCTATGACAGAACAAGGTAGTCATTCATCTACACAAATTGGCTTCAACAAGATAAGACTAAACTTGTATATGTGTCAGTATCAGCTGATAGACATTGTTCATTTATTTATTTTTCCTCGTTTATCCACAGTCTTTGGGATTCGACATAGAAACCTGTTTCGGAAGAACGTCTGTGGAGGAAAGAAGTTTCCGTTTATTACGTTGTGTTAGTTAGTCTATTAATACACAGAGTGCACATTAATAAAACCGACAAACTGCAAGGAAGTATTCCTGACTGGAAATGGATGAAAGAAGATCTCATGAACATGTGTCCGAAAATGTATCGTTGCAACGGTAGATGGTGCTGACCAATGACATTTCCTTTGACCACGTGCCGTGTGCTCATTGTGTGTTGCAGGCTGTGTGATTGAACCAGCGCACTGTAATCACCAGAATAGTCTGTTATTCATGTTGGGTACAAGCCGAGATGATCTTTGTGTACGGTCAAGCAGATGGAACAGGTGATGAGGCAGCACGTCTGTACCAAAAAAAGTACCCTCACAGACACCAACAACGTCACACAACAACGTCACAAAGTTTGTGCGATTATGGGTCCTTCAGTCAGACGAACGCGCATGAAGGCGGCGGACTGTGCGTACACCAGATTTGGAGGACCGGATTCTACAGGTATTTAGACGAAATCTAGTACAAGCCCCAGTGGCATGAAATATTGTGTGAAAGGATTGGTGTGTGTGAGGGTACTTGTTTTGGTATAGCCGTGCTACCTCTCGGCCGTTTTCATCTGATTGGGCGTACACAAACACCATCTCGGCTTGTACCCAACATGAATACCAGACTATTCTGCTGCTTACAATTCACTACGTCGATCACACAGCCTGCAACATACAATGAACACACGGCGTACACAAACGGCGTACAAACGGCGTACACAAACACCATCTCGACTTGTACCCAACATGGATACCAGACTATTCTGCTGCTTACAATACACTACGTCGATCACACAGCCTGCAACACACAATGAACACACGGCGTACACAAACGGCGTACAAACGGCGTACACAAACACCATCTCGGCTTGTACCCAACATGAATACCAGACTACTCTGCTGCTTACAATACACTACGTCGATCACACAGCCTGCAACACACAATGAACACACGGCACGTGGTCAGGGGAAGCGTCATTGGTCAGCGCCATCTATCGTGACAACGACGCATTTACGGACAATTGTTCATAGACCGCCTTTCATCCATTTCCAGTCAGGAATAGGTCCCCGTAGTTTGTCGGTTTCATTAATGTTCAGCCTGTACTGCTGTAACTTCGGTACACATTTGAAATGATCCGAGAGACGATTCACCCGGAAACTTTAGCACCATTCCTCTAACACAGGAAAGCCACGTTGTCGAGAACGTAGCCGGCAGCGTGCTCGTAATGGAGGCCTGCCAGAGATGATCCTTGTCAGCGGCTGCGGAGCGCCGTATTTCACATCTCTGACGGCGGCGCTCGTCGCGCCGCGTTCCGCCGTGAATAACGCGAAGCTGCCCCAGTAATGACGGTCCGGCTAGAAATTACACGCGTTCGCGACACGAACGCTGTTATTCTCGCCTGAATTACGGCGGTAATATCAGATCAGCCGCAATCAGATCCCGGGCGATGCACATTTATGGCAGAGACTACAATGGCCGAAGATGTGGCACATTCACTGGCGCTCATAAACTTTGTGTAATAACTGAGACGTTTATGACACTCTTATCGTGGGGTGAGGATATTAAAAATGAAGAAGTGTTGAGATCACGATCAAAGAATTTATGCCACTTGGAGTAATTTACATTTTCCTGCAGTGAGAATTTGCATCACTTAGTTCCCTTTTACGTCTCCAGGGGAGACTAATTGAAGTGTAGCTTTTTGCGCAATTCCACTTAAGCATTCCAGTGAAATAATGTTTCATTTTTATTTCCACTTATAGTACTGAAAGAATTGTGAGGTAGTAAAATTTAAGTAGTGAACTAATAACTCGTTTGAAATGTTATTGGATCAGCGCTTCAGAGATTTAGTTTTTTTGGCCTCTCAAAATATACCAAATCTACATTCATTATGAACGGAAAATTTTAAAACTTGACAAAGCTGAATGAATTGCCTACTTTGTACAATTTCCGAACGAAGTTACGGTTTCCTAAAAGGCGTACGTGAACTGAGGTTCAGATGGTTCAAATGGCTCTGAGCACTATGGGACTTAACTTCTGAGGTCATCAGTCCCCTAGAACTTAGAGCTACTTAAACCTTACTAACCTAAGGACATTACACACATCCATGCCCGAGGCAGGATTCGAACCTACGACCGTAGCGGTCGCGTGGTTCCATACTGTAGCGCCTAGAACCGCTCGGCCACACCGGCTGGCCTGAACTGAGGTGACAATAAATTCAAAATACTTTGTATGGCGTTTTTTGTTTATCCTGCAAGCACTACGAAATTATTATGAACTTGTTTTTTCTGTGTCCACTGCTCAGTCGTGTGATGATATTCCCGTCGCATGGTACCGTTCTTGAGGAAAAGGCTACGTACTGTCACAGCATTCTTTCCACTACTTTCATCTCATTTCTGTAAATAGTCGTAACTGCACAGAAGTCATTACACTCGCAAGCAAGTATAGTCTCCTTGTCGACAGAGCTACATAAGTGACACACTACCCATAGGTTGGTGGAAGGTACTGGCAAACTGCCTCTAGAAAACAACGCACGGGCGCTCATGTTTCCACCCTACTCAGTGTAGAGTTTAGCTCTCTCGCTGAACAGGAGCCTTTAAACTGAGCAGTCCGTATGTTAAGTTGTTAGGACGGACACTACGCATTCCTAAGTTACGGAACTGTAGGTACACTCTATTTCAAGACGTTTCGACATCTGATGAAAAATCAGCGTACATATCGTTGACCGTTTAAGTCAGTAGCACCAATATACATTTGTAGTTATACACTGTTCAGTTAAGTTTCCTACTTAAATAGTACCTCAGCAAATAGTGTCTCTGTCTTAGACACTGTTTCTAATGTCCAGTAGCGTTTTATCTCCGTACATACACTCCTGGAAATGGAAAAAAGAACACATTGACACCGGTGTGTCAGACCCACCATACTTGCTCCGGACACTGCAAGAGGGCTGTACAAGCAATGATCACACGCACGGCACAGCGGACACACCAGGAACCGCGGTGTTGGCCGTCGAATGGCGCTAGCTGCGCAGCATTTGTGCACCGCCGCCGTCAGTGTCAGCCAGTTTGCCGTGGCATACGGAGCTCCATCGCAGTCTTTAACACTGGTAGCATGCTGCGACAGCGTGGACGTGAACCGTGTGTGCAGTTGACGGACTTTGAGCGAGGGCGTATAGTGGGCATGCGGGAGGCCGGGTGGACGTACCGCCGAATTGCTCAACACGTGGGGCGTGAGGTCTCCACAGTACATCGATGTTGTCGTCAGTGGTCGGCGGAAGGTGCACGTGCCCGTCGACCTGGGACCGGACCGCAACGACGCACGGATGCACGCCAAGACCGTAGGATCCTACGCAGTGCCGTAGGGGACCGCACCGCCACTTCCCAGCAAATTAGGGACACTGTTGCTCGTGGGGTATCGGCGAGGACCATTCGCAACCGTCTCCATGAAGCTGGGCTACGGTCCCGCACACCGTTAGGCCGTCTTCCGCTCACGCCCCAACATCGTGCAGCCCGCCTCCAGTGGTGTCGCGACAGGCGTGAATGGAGGGACGAATGGAGACGTGTCGTCTTCAGCGATGAGAGTCGCTTCTGCCTTGGTGCCAATGATGGTCTTATGGGTGTTTGGCGCCGTGCAGGTGAGCGCCACAATCAGGACTGCATACGACCGAGGCACACAGGGCCAACACCCGGCATCATGGTGTGGGGAGCGATCTCCTACACTGGCCGTACACCACTGGTGATCGTCGAGGGGACACTGAATAGTGCACGGTACATCCAAACCGTCATCGAACCCATCGTTCTACCATTCCTAGACCGGCAAGGGAACTTGCTGTTCCAACAGGACAATGCACGTCCGCATGTATCCCGTGCCACCCAACGTGCTCTAGAAGGTGTACGTCAACTACCCTGGCCAGCAAAATCTCCGGATCTGTCCCCCATTGAGCATGTTTGGGACTGGATGAAGCGTCGTCTCACGCGGTCTGCACGTCCAGCACGAACGCTGGTCCAACTGAGGCGCCAGGTGGAAATGGCATGGCAAGCCGTTCCACAGGACTACATCCAACATCTCTACGATCGTCTCCATGGGAGAATAGCAGCCTGCATTGCTGCGAAAGGTGGATATACACTGTACTAGTGCCGACATTGTGCATGCTCTGTTGCCTGTGTCTATGTGCCTGTGGTTCTGTCAGTGTGATCATGTGATGTATCTGACCCCAGGAATGTGTCAATAAAGTTTCCCCTTCCTGGGACAATGAATTCACGGTGTTCTTATTTCAATTTCCAGGAGTGTATTACGCACTGCTCCAGCTCTTGGAGTTCTTATAAAGTACACGCGATAGGAGACATCGAACCAGTTCAGAGAAGTCCTGCTGGGATTGTAATCAACGCCACCTAGAAACGAAGCCTCCATTCACACGCTAAATATATCTGTAACGCCACAGCTACGTGGCTGAGCCTAACTAAAACACGTCTTTGTAATCGCTGCGATAATTACATTAGAGATAGCTGTGATCCACGAATCAGAGTGCACTTAGCATCCATTAAAACGTCTCATAAGTGTTGTACGTCAAATTGTTGGGGAAATTATGGTAATAGTCCTAAAGTTAGTGTTTCTGCATTTCCGTCTGATGAAAATTTATGACGATAATGGATCTTTACAGTTCACAGGAAAGAATGGGTTCCCAATAAACATTCCGTTGTAAGTATCTATACATTTATCTTGCTTAATTTTTCGTAACTATTTATAACAACGTAAAGCAGCAACACTGAAAATTCTAACCATTAACAACAACAAAGGATCATATAATATTTCTCTGTGGACTAGGCCTACTCTTAAGTCAGTTTTATTCTCTTCTTTTTCATTAAATGTTTAACATTTAGATGAATGCTTCTCTTTATATACGTAAGTTGCATTTCAATATAGACGACATTTTAAACAGTAGCAGCATGTATGACCAAAGAACAGCAACGCTGCTTGCGGCACCTTTGGATCGTAGACGTTTGAAGAGGTGGGGCAGAATTTGTTCAGTAGTTAGCAGACAATACTATTAATCAACTAAAAATATCGAAATTGAAGTATCCTTTAATTCTGTTTCGATTCTGGTAGTGATCAAGTACCGGTTTATGACGCCAGTAAGAAAATTAAAGTAAATAATTCCCAGACTAATTTCGTACTTACCTTTTTATTTTTGGAAGCTGTCCCATCAAATTAGCAAGGATGGCGTACGTAGGGTATTTGTCTTCGGAACAGGTATCTTCTCGCGAAGACCCAGATAGTAGCAGAATCGTTTAGAAAGTAGCGCATTTGAATAGTCATTCAACAGAGTATTGCATTGCATGAGAAAACGATTCAGACTATTCCATTCCGTAGTTTATAATAATTTAAAACGAAATTAAGCATTTGCAAAAAGCACATAGACTACGTCATGATAAATAATCTAAACAGTGTGTGCTTTGTGTTGCTGAAGGATGATCCGTATCCAAGGGTTCGGTGTTATTTTGTTGCTGGTACATTTTGTTTATTATGTTATGGGTATATTTTAGCCTAAGTTCTTTTGTATATTACTGCTCTCATTGTGAGATAGACCTACGGTACTTCTGTGCGGCAGCATATTGTTTTGATGAGCTCTGTCATTTGATTCCTGAAATTAGTATTCTTCAAATTTAAATCCTGCGCCAGGGCTTAATATTGCTATGAGTTTCAGTGTTGTAATGCACACATCACGAAAAGTTTGGAATCACCCCGGTTCCTAGAACTCCTGAAGAAAGACGTTGACTGTGGATATTGTATCACAGACACAGTCTCTCTGACTGTTCAGAGATGTCACTAAACCCGCCCATAGATGTAAACAATCATGCATGATCAGCGCCTATTAGATGGAGGGGGTCCGACAGCCGATCAGTTCCAGTCATTCCACCAGGAAGAAGGTACACGGCTTTCGTTGCCTGTAGTTCAACCGTGCCTAGACGGTTAATACCGCCTTTCGATCTCGTCCGCTTTGTTACTTTGTGCCAGGAAGGGCTCTCTGCAAGGGAAGTGTTCAGACATCTCGGAGTGAACCAAAGCGATGTTCTGATATGGAGGAGAAACAGAGAGACAGCAACTGTCGATGACATGCCTCGCTCAGGCCGCCCAAGGGCTACTACTGCAGTTGATGACCGCTACCTACGGATTATGGCTCGGAGGAAACCTGACAGCAACGCCACCATGTTGCGTAATTCTTTTCGTGCAGCCACAGGACGTCGTGCTACGACTCAAACTATGCGCAATAGGCTGCTTGATGCGCAACTTCACTCCCGACGTCCATGGCGAGGTCCGTCTTTGCACCCACGACACCATGCAGTGCTGTACAGATGGGCCGAACAACATGCCGAATGGACCGTTCGGGATTGGCGTCATGTTCTCTTTACCGATGAGTGTCACATATTCCTTCAACCAGATAATCGTTGGAGACGTGTTTGGAGGTAACCAGGTCCAGCGAGTGCAGCAAGGTGGAGGTTTTTTACTGTTTTGGGGTGGCATTCTGTGGGGCCGACGTACACCACTAGTGGTCACGGAAGGCTGTATGATACGTGAGTGCTATCCTCCCACTGTTAGTGCAACCATATTGGCAGCATACTGGCGAGGCATTCATCCACATGGACGACAGTTCGCGCCCCCATCGTGCATACTTTGTGAATGACTTCCTTCAGGATAACGACATCGCTCGACTAGAGTGACCAGCATGTTCTCCACACATGAACGCTATCGAACATGAGTGGGATACATTGAAAAGAGCTCTTTATGGGCGACGTGACCCACCAACCACTCTGAGGTATGTACGCCGAATCGCCGTTGTGAAGTTGGACAATCTGGATCAACAGTTCCTTGATGACCATGTGGATAGTATGCCTTGACTAACACAGGCATGCATCAATACAAGAGGACATGCTACTAGGTATTAGAGGTACCGGTGTGTACAGAAATGTGGATGGCCACTTCTGTAGGTCTCACTGTATGGTTCTACTTTTTTTAGTGTGCGTACATTGTTTAATAAAGTAAATACTAATCATAAGCCCACTTTTGCCCACTCCCTAGCCAAACCAGACTTCACCCAAATTCTGTGCCACAACAGTGATCCAAGATCTAGTCTCTGTGATCCCGTACCCATTACAATCATAACTGACGATGTCGTTGGATGAACAGGGAACACGTGTAGGAGTGGTCTACAGCGTAGCCCTATGTTTAACGAGGTGTGCTGTTCTGCGATGTGGCGTGGACTTCCCACACCTTGTCGGCTATTCGTGGTTTCACTACTTTTTATAGAAGCTCTCGACAATAACACGCAAACAGCCGACCAGCTTCCCTATTTCCGAGATGCTGATTCCCAGTTGGTGGACCATAAGCATCTGTGCTTTGTAAGAGTCGTTTTGTCAGTGGATTCCCGGCCATCCTGATTTAGGTTTTCTGTGATTTTCCTAGATCACTTCAGGCCAATGCCGGGATGGTTCCTTTGAAAGGGCACGGCCGATTTCCTTCCCCATCCTTCCCTAACCCGAGCTTGTTCTCCGTCTCTAATGACCTCGTTGTCGACGGGACGTTAAACACTAATCCCCT
Source organism: Schistocerca serialis cubense (assembly GCF_023864345.2). Classification (NCBI taxonomy): domain Eukaryota; kingdom Metazoa; phylum Arthropoda; class Insecta; order Orthoptera; family Acrididae; genus Schistocerca; species Schistocerca serialis. The sequence goes on from NC_064638.1 coordinate 934,727,845, forward strand.
CCTCCTCCTCCGTCAGTGGATTCCCCCATTTGGGACCCGTTTCGGTGCTAGAATAATTTCTCATTCGTTTGCGCTCCGCTTGCGGCCTGTACCGTCGGTAGAATAACTCCCATTAGTCTCTGCTCCACAATCATACTTTCCTAAGCGCCTCTCGTGCTCGCAGCGCCATGAGGTGGCAGTCTATATCGTCGTAGCCAGTAGTCATAATGTTTTACCTCATTAGCGTGTAGCAAGATAATGTGCCTAAGGCCTTCCTTCATCCCATAGTCACACGGCTGTTTCGATATGTTGCTACCGGGAAACCTTCGTCATATGAATTCTACTGGGTGCTTATAATCAAAGTGCAGCTACTCACGGAGGTAAAGTGTGGGCTGTAATTATCGTATGGCAGCGAAACTTGGTAGATATGCTAAAGAGTTCATGCGGAGCAGATTTACGGTGGAAAAATTTAATTCCAATTTTGGCCGCCACATGCAAATCTGGCGCTGTATAGCATGTCGTTGACATCTCCACGTTTCACAAATTATGCAAGTGGCAGTTAATAAAACAATCAGCATTATGCCTTTCTCACATGTTTGCTCTTCTCTCCCACATCACCTTCCTACTGCATTACATATGGAAACACTGCTATTCATCCTTCTCGCATTCCCAGCGCCAGATTTTCACCTGGTGTCCAAAACTGGAACTAATTTTTTCCAGCGTAAATCGGTTCCGCATTAACGCATTAGAATATCTACCAAGTTTCGCTTCGGTACAATAATTAGAGCCACAATGAACCTCTGTGAGTAGCTGTACTTTAATTATAACCACCTGGGACGATGATTCAGTTAATGCTCTCAATACATCAAGAGATTATTTGTCGTATTTACAGCGGAACCAGAGCGCAGGCTTGGTTTCAGGGCGCGCAGAGCCTGTATTTAGCAACATGTACTGACATATTTTAAGGTAATATTTCATATCCATATAAGATGTGAAGGTAACATCTAATAAATTTTATTTCTTTAATTTCAAAACTAGCTTGTCTCTTGGGAAAACTAAGTCTATCGGAAGAATCAAAGAACGTTTTTGGGCCCCAGTCTGATTAAGCCACGTATAGGATTTAATTAATTGACGAGTTGGTTCTTGCCCGTTTTCCCTCTAAGTGGGAAGAGTTACGCAACCACAGCTTCAGGTTTTCACAATCGCTAGAACTGCCGTCAATCAGACTCTAGCCGCCTGCTGTTGCAAGAACTGGGCTCTGACTTGTACAGTCATTCTCGAAATTTATTATATATCTCACGAGAAAATGTTAAATAGATCCTATTATAAACGTGTAAAAGAAATAAGGGTAGAGCGGACGCAGAAAGGAAGATTAGTGTTTAACGTCCAGTCTAAATCGGGGGTCATTAAAGACGGCGCACAGGCTCGGAATGTTTCAAGGATGGTGAAGGAATTCGGCCGTGACCTTTCAAAGGAACCATCTCACTATTTACCTGGAGCGATTGAGGGAAATCACGGGAAACATAAATCTGATGGCCGGACGTGGATTTGAACTGTCGCCCTCCAGAGTGCGAGTCCCGTGTGCTAACCACTGCGCCACTTCGCTCGGTAGACAGAACGAAATTTCGCGACACCTTCCTCAGGAATGCGATGCAAACATCTACATCTACATCTACATGGTTACTCTGCAATTCACACTTAAGTTCCTGGCAGGGGGTTCATCCAACCGTTTTCATGCTACTTCTCTACCATTCCACTCTCGAATGGCGCGTGCGAAAAAGGAACACCTAAATCTTTCCGTTCGAGTTCTGATTTCTCTTATTTTACTATGATGATCATTTCTCCCTACGTAGGTGGATGTCAACAAAATATTTTCGCATTCGGAAGAGAACGTTGGTGATTGAAATTTCTGTAATTAGATCTCGCCGCAAAGAAAACCGCCTTTGTTTCAGTGACTACCACCCCATCTCGCGTATCATATCAGTGACATTCTCACTCCTACTGCGCGATAACACGAAACGGGCTGCCTTTCTTTGCACTTTTCCGATGTCCTCCGTCAATCCTACCTGGTAAGGATCCCGTACCACGCAGCAATATTCCAGCAGAGGACGGACAAGTGTTATGTAGGCTGTCTCTTTAGTGGGTTTGTCGCGTCTTCTAAGTGTTTTCCCAACGAAGCGCAGTCTTTGTTTCACCTTCCCCACAGTATTATTATGTGGTCTTTCCAATTTAAGTTGCTCGTAATTGTAATTCCTAGGTATTTAGTCGAATTCACAGAACTTAGATTTGTGCGATTTATCGTATACCTAAAATTTATCGGATATCTTTTAGTACCCATGTGGATGACCTCTCACTTTTCTTTGTTTTCGCACCATACAGAAATTCTCTCTAGATCATTTTGTAATTGGAATTGACCCTCTGATGATTTTACTAGACGGTAAATTACAGTATCATCTGCAAACAATTTAAGGGGGCTGCTCACATTATCACCTAGATCATTTATGTAAATCACGAACAGCAGAGGGCCTATAACACTACCTTGTGGAACGCCAGATATCACTTTGTTCTACTCGATGATTTACCGTGTATCACTACGAACTGTGACCTCTCTGAGAGGAAATCACGAATCCAGTCACACAACTGAGACGATACTCCATATGCCCGCAATTTTATTAAGAGTCGCTTGTGAGGAATGGTATCAAAAGCCTTCTGGAAATCTAGGAATATGGAATCGATCTGAGATCCCTTATCGACAGCACTCATCACTTCATGGGAATAAAGAGCTAGCTGTGTTGCACAAGAACGATATTTTCTGAATCAGTGTTGATTATGTATCAATAAGTCATTTTCTTCAAGGTGATTCATAATATTCGAGTAAAGTATATGCTCCAAAATCCTACTGCAGTATATGCTCCAAAATCCTACTGCAAAATGAAATGAACTCTTAACGGCGGTTGTAAGGAAGCTGAATGGCCGACCTCTGTGTATTGAGAGAATCTAAGGGAAGTGCAGCTCATCAGTGAAGGAGACCGTATACAGAATACTAGTGCGACCCATTCTTGAGTACTGCTCGAGCGTTTGGGATGCCCACCAGGTCGGAATACAGGAAGACATCGAAGCAAGCCACTAGATTTGTTACCGGTAGATTCGATCAACACGTTAGTATCCCTGGACGGAAGACAACCATCTTTTCGCGAAACGCTACTGAGAAAATTTAGAGAACCTGCGTTGGAAGCTGCTGACTGCACGACATTCTACACTGTGGGGACGCTGTAGTGACGTCAGCAATGTACGGCGTTGGCTGAAGACGTCTGGTATCGAAGAAACGGACATTGCAGGTAAGTCGCGCAGCGGTCGGCCGACAGCATCTCTCCCAGAAGCCAATCGATGACGCGATGATAATGTGATTCGAGGAGACAGACGCGTTGGAGCTCAGACTTAACAGGGAAATATTTTGGGTAAGGACCTCGGAAAGAAGGTAAAAGAAATTAGGGCTCTCACGAAGACGTATAGAAACTCTTTCCCCCTCGCGCTATTTGCGAATGGAACATGAAAGAAAACAATTAGTAATGGTACAGGTTTTCCCCGCTATGCGCCATGAGCTGGCTTGCAGAGTATGTATGTAGCTGTAGAACATAGCACATCGTAAAACGTCGCATCACAGCGCTAGAGAAAGCCTGATCTACGTTATGCTCAGCGCTGGAAACTGGAAACATGCGACATGAGGTGGTAGAGAATGGCTACAGTGACTTATCTGAACGGATTAAACTTTAAAGCATACACGGAAATTTTATGGAAGTGCATTTAAAATGGCACAAAAATGTACTGTAAGGGGACACTGACTGAAATTTTAGTACATGGAACGTGATACAACATCGCAATAACAACGCTAAGTTAGGTACAGTATCACTAATTCTCATTAAAATGAATTCTGGTTATCTTTCTGTTCCACATAGTGGCTTACGTAATTTGGTGCGAGGATATACCAACAAATAATTTTAGGCAATTTTTTAAAAGTGATTCAGTAAAGACTCACTGTCAGTAATATTGTGGTGCAAGCCCGTAGCGGTGTAAAATAGGCCAGAGTAGATCAGGACATCTAAATAAAACTCTTGAGCCAATTTCAACTAAGTAAAATGTGGTACAATAAAGCAAAGTCAGGATTCGAGAATATACACTTATTTTTAATGTGAATCATCTGTTCCAGGGTGCACTATATTAGGCACATGATCGTAAGACTACCTTTATTTTGAATTCAGGTCTGTAGACGGTTGATTTTCTCCCGAAAAACTGGCATGGCTGCTGCAGGCCGACAGTAGTGACACAATGAGTAGTGACATTCTGCGGCTGTTTGCTGTTGACGCTGAGGGGATGTGCATGGTTTCGTCGTTGAACGTCTGTAGGAGGATAAACGATGACGTACGTAAAATTTATGGGTGGTGTGATAAATGGAAACTTGCTCTAAGTGTAGAAAAATGTAAGTTAATGCAGATGAATAGGAAAAATAATATCATATGTTCGGATATAGCGTTAGTAGTGTGCTGCATGACGCAGTCATGTTGGCGTAACGCTGCAAAGTGATATGAAATAGAAAAGAGCAAGTAATAAAGGGAGTAGGGACGGCAAATGCTCGACTTCGGTCTCTTGGGAGTATTTCAGGGAATTGTAGTTTGTCTGTAAAGGAGATGGCTTATAGAACACCATTCTTGAGTACCACTAGAGTGTTTGGGATCACGACAGGTGCGATTAAAGAAGCATATCGAAGCAATTGAGAGATGGGCTGCTGAATTAGTTGCCAACATACGAGTATTACAGAATTTCTTCGAGAACTCAAATGGGAGTCCTTGGACGGAGGACAACGTTCTTTTCGAGGAACACTACTGAGGAAATTTAGAGAACCGGTATTTGATGGTGAAGGTAAAAAGATTCTAGTGCTGCCAACGTACATTTCGCGTAAGTGCCACAAAGATAAGAGAGATTCGGGCTCGTACGAAGGAATATAGATAGTCTTTTTCTGTCGCCCTGTTTGCGAGTGGAACAGAAAACGGCTAGTAGTGGTACAACCTATCTTCCACCATGTACCACTCCATGGTTCGTGGAGTACTTAAGTAAACAGGGTGTTTTCGTAAGAGCGTGCAAAAATGTAACAGGACATAGAGAATGCTTCACTGAACAATTAGAGGTAAGGAACCTGGAGTCGGAGAAACCAGCTAAAAGAGATAAGAAAGTAAACTTGTCTATCGCTTTGTCTGGCATTACTGTTTTCTAGCTTATTTACAACTAAGATGCGTACAAGTTTACACGTACTGTGCTGTTTCTTTACATGTACATTCTTTATTGCCTGCAAGGAAACGAGGAGGACGAGCATGATTACTAGAAGTATTTCTGATCGCGGGATGGGAAGGGGAGGTTATATTCCATGGCTTGCGAAGTCAGCCGACCTGAATACCCTTGATTATATCCTATGGGGAATCTGAAGTCACTTGGTATGCGACCCCATTGGATACGGAGACAGATTTAACAGAATTGTAGCTGCCTGTCATGTGATTAGAAACACACCAGCGGTATTTGTAGGGTGCTTCAGAAACTTGTTCGCCGATGTCATGTTTGCACTGAGTTTGATGACTGTCAGTTTCAGCACATTGGCTAAGATACATGTCAGTGAGGGTATTTGCAGTTAGCTGTAACTAATGCATATTAAAAAGTACACAGTAACGTGATTCTATGCCTACTATCTTCTTAAGATCGCGTCTCCGCCCCCAGATTTCCTGCTTCAAATTGTTCATTCGAGCATCCTCTATGTCCTTTAAAATATTTTTACTGTCTCACAGAAGGACCCTGTATATGCATATAGATGTGTTACATGTGCTCTGTGGATAAATCGCCTCTGTCATAGCGAACAGTCTTCTTATCGTGAACATTACAGTGGGGTGACAAAACTCATGGCATAGCGACACACTAATATACAGATGGCAAGGTGCAAAGGGGCAGTGTGTTGGAGGAGGAATCATTTTAATCTGGTGGTTGATGCTTCCGATGTGGTTATGGCCTCACGACGGGAGACTTTGAAAACGTAATGATAGTTGAAGCTAGATGCAAGGGACATTCCATTTCAGAAATCGTTAAAGAATTCGGTACTCCGCGACCCACAGTGTTAACAGTGGCGAGAATACCACATTCAGTCATTACCTCTCACTACGGACAACGCAATGGCGGGTGGTCTTCACTTAACGACGAAGAGCAGTGCTAACAGACGTGCAATATTGCGACAAGTAATGGCAGAAATCTCTGTGGGGCGTACAACGAACATATCAGTTACGGCAGTGCGGTGAAATTTGGCGTTACTGGGCTATGGCAGTAGACGACCAGCGCGAGTACCTTTGCTAACAGCACGACATCGCCCGCACCGGTGCTCGTGGCTCATGGCGATAAGTGTTGAATTCTAGACGACTGGGACACCGTGGCCTGATTACATGAGACTCGTTTTGAGTTGGTAATAGCTGATGGTATGGTTCGGGTGTGTCGCAGGCCCCACGAAGCCATGGACCCAAGTTGTCAACAAGGCACTGTGCAAGCTGGTGGTGGCTCCATAATGGTGAGGACTGTGTCTGGATGAAATGGACTGGACCCTCTATAAAGTCGGCTACTTGGCGACAATTTGCAACCATTCACGGACATCATGTTTCCAAACATCATTGGAACTTTTATGGATAGTAATGAGCCATGTTACCGGGCCACAATTGTTCGCAATTTGCTTGAAGAATACTCCGGATAGTTAGAGCGAATTTTTTGGCCATGCAGACCGCCCGACATGCATCTATCGAACATTCATGGGGCATAATCAAGAGGTCACTCCGCGCACAACATCCTGCACCGGCAACACTTTCGCAACTATGGACGGCTATAGACGCAGTATGGCTCAATACTTCTGCAGGGTCTTCCAAAGTCTTGATGAGTCCATGCCAGTCGAGTTGCTGCAGTACCCCGGCAAAAGCAGGTCCAACACGATATTAAAAGATGTCCGATGACTTATGGCGCCTCCGTGTAAGTACGCCGCACTATTGTACTACTCGCCTAGTACCTCACTTCGTGTTTATACTTTCTGGGTAGGATTGCATCCCTGTAACGAGGACGCGTTCGTGAAAACGAACTGCGCCAGGAAAAGAATGGCGGCGTCTGCCGAGGACAGTCACCGTTGAGAGCAGAAATGGAGTGAAAGCCCCTTGTGCGACATTCGTGCTGGCAGTGCTCCGTGCCGGAGTACAAAGCACTGGCGAAAGCGTCGCTCGAGAAAGTAGTGTGGCGTGGCGCGGCGTAGGAGGTGGCAGCCTCACGTTATCGCACCGTCCATCACCTGGCGGCCGTCCGACGGGAAACGTGATGGAGCTGCGTGTCTGCTCTTCACAAAGTGTGGGAGATAACGACAAGGGTCAAACGCGTGTCGTCTGTCTGTGCGGAAGGATGCTCTAGGCAAACAGAAAAGCGTACAGCGGCATTTCACTGAAAATAGACTGTTCAAAAAAAAAAAAAAATACAAAGGTCATAAGTGTTTCACCTCTTCTTCTAGATGGAGCGACAGGTCTGACAAGCCACTAATAGAAGTGGAATGTGTTAGAAAGATGACCATCATGACCTAACTCCTACAAAGTGACAATCTAGCAATAACATGCTGATTAAATCGTCATATGAGTTTAATTTCATATATTACGTAGAGAAAATAGACATTGCTACAAGTGAAGGATGTTCTGAGAACAAACAGTTGTTAAATATTATTTATTTAACCCGATCTGATTAGGGCCATCAGGCCCTCTCATAAATCGGACCAGGGTTTCACATATCATAGTTGGCTAAGAAATAACAATTTTAATATGGAAATTAGTATTAATTTGCCAGCCGCGGTAGCCGAGCAGCTCTAGGCACTTCAGTCCGGAACCGCGCAACTGCTACGGTCGCAGGTTCGAATCCAGCCTCGGGCATGGATGTATGTGGTGTCCTTAAGCTAGTTAGGTTTAAGTAGTTCTAAGTCTAGGGGACTGATGACCTCAGATGTTAAGTCCCATAGTGCTCAGAGCCATTTGAACCATTTGAAGTATTAAATTGATCTGAGTGTCTACAGACAAAATGTGAGTAAATAATACTTAGACGAATAACTTTAATGCTGCTGCTGCCACTAATAGTGGTAATAATAATGATAATAATAAGAGTTGCAGGCATAAAAAGTATTTACAAGGGTACAAAATAGATGTTTTATGATATAATGTGTTCTAGGTAAAGGGAATTTAAGGATATGGCACCAGCTTAGAATACTGGGGAACGAGGAAGATATGGTTGGAAAGAATGATGGACTACGAGTGCGTACAGGGACAATGGTAATCATTATTGTTGCTTTAGTAATATGCCATTAAATGTCTTCTGAAGCTGCAGATGTTATTAAATTCTTTAATATAGTGCGGGAGATTGTTCTATAATAAGGTTTATGCCACTGAGAAAGACTTGGAGAAAGTGTCTGAACGATGGAGTGGGATACAATTTTTCTGGCGTGAACGAGTTTTCCTGCCATGGCGTTCAGAGACGAGCGTCAATATCGAGGAGAGATATCAGGGACAGTGTTCGTTGATAAGAGAGGAGAAAAGACTGTGGATATGGAAACCTCTACACTTGTCTGCACCCAGCCAGGATAGCTGTGCATATCGTGGCGTAATATGATCAAAGAATAGAACATCACAGATATAACAAACACAGGCCTTCCTAACCAGTAGCAGACGTAGTGAGCTTTCCTGAGAAAGGCCTTGCAGGATGACATCGCCGTAATCAATAATTTGGAAATACTTATATAAGTGTTTCTATAAGTTTCTTTTTCAGATCAAGAGGGAAGAGATTTTTATATTTGTCTAACGTTACTGCAGCTTTTCGCATGGGTAAAACAACAGATCATACGCAGACGACGTGAACGATCAGGCTGTCGCAAACCTTCGGATTTTGAAAAAGATGAATTCAATGGCGCTAGACAAATGGAGCATCATCTCAACAGATCGCACAGAGGGCGGTGTAGCGCAGTGACTGCAAAACGAGCTGCTGCGAGATGGACTCTAATTAATGTTTGAAAGGTCTCTGTTGGATTCCTTTCATGTTAATTTCTTAAATATGTTGTCATTTACGGCATAAATTCCTCTTCTAAATTTACTGTGGTGTTTCTGTCTATCTGGGAGGAGACTGAGCAGTGTAACGTGTTAGTTTTACACATAAACAAGAACGATCTGTCACACCACTACACTTTAAAACACAGTTTATATGTAATTCATGTCACACAGTCTCATACGGAACCTACATCCGCTTCCCTTTATATACTGTATATGATAAGATACTGTCATCCCCCTTCCCTTCTTTGTGAGAGGATGAATGAGCAAATGTATTTCTAGTCGCATGGTTGATGGTAGCAGACAAGCCTGTCTGCTAGAGAACAGTAGGACCAACGTCAGAACAGGTAGTTACGCTTTCTAAAAGCAGAGAGGTTTCTATTCTTAGTATGGTCCTGTCCGTCCCTTGTCATGTTGGTATAGGAAGCTGCCTCTCTGGTCACTTCCGTTTGTATCTGTCAAGCACCCTCGGTAGGAGCCCAGGCAGTCTGTCCGTGGCGAGCGTCTGAAGTGGTAAGATCTCTGGCTAAGCGCGTGTCTGCTAAGTCCATAGGACAATGGATTTCTTAAGTTCAGACTAAAAATTTAATCACCTTTAATTCAGGTTTGGATCTAAAATATCTAATGTTATCTTAAATTGCAACGCAGTGTATTTCGAGTGTAAAGTTCAGAATATCTTCCAGTAGTTGCTTTGTCACTACTTGGTGAGGAAAGTGGAACCACGTGTTGATCAGTAACTCTAAGATCACCAATCTTAAATGTGAATGTGCGTGAGATTATAACGTCTCGTCTTGACAATATTTTTCAATATAGCAACTTTTCTTTATGTTCAACATCCGTGGGGTGTACTTTGTGAGACCAGTACCATGTGCTTATACAGTTGTTTGACCCATGAGGTTAATAGTACGACGATAGTAACCAGATCGAGGTTTTTCTTTTGTAAATTGCTTTTCGATCTAATTTATTTTAATTATCAAAATTATTATGGAGTTACACTCTTTGTGTAAACCAAGCTGACCACGTGAAGCATGTGGTGTAATCATCAAAGTAGCCCTCAGCTATTCTTTTCGGGAAGATTTCACAGAGAGTTAGTATGAATTTAGTATACCAGTGTGTGGTAATTACATGACAGACAGGATTGCGCTACGAACGTAACTTCTTTGGGTGAAAATTGAATCAGTTGGTTGTGGTTAATTTCCTCTTGCATATGTTTCAACGTTCTTCGTGTGTTATTTTATGAATGCAGTGTTGTATGCAGTCTCCCAAACTTGGGTCCATATTTGATGTGTTCCGTAAGATTACAAACTCACATTTTTACAGTCCTAAATAAGGCACCAGTTTACTTATGAATCAAGTTTAATATGCAGAAATTTCAATGATCAATGTTAAAATAAATTTCCAAATATAAACTGATTTATTTCTTTTTATTTAAATTCTCTTATATATATATATATATATATATATATATATATATATATATATATATATATATATATATATATATATATATATACAGTCCTGGAAATGGAAAAAAGAACACATTGACACCGGTGTGTCAGACCCACCATACTTGCTCCGGACACTGCGAGAGAGCTGTCCAAGCAATGATCACTCGCACGGCACAGCGGACACACCAGGAACCGCGGTGTTGGCCGTCGAATGGCGCTAGCTGCGCAGCATTTGTGCACCGCCGCCGTCAGTGTCAGCCAGTTTGCCGTGGCATACGGAGCTCCATCGCAGTCTTTAACACTGGTAGCATGCCGCGACAGCGTGGACGTGAACCGTATGTGCAGTTGACGGACTTTGAGCGAGGGCGTATAGTGGGCATGCGGGAGGCCGGGTGGACGTACCGCCGAATTGCTCAACACGTGGGGCGTGAGGTCTCCACAGTACATCGATGTTGTCGCCAGTGGTCGGCGGAAGGTGCACGTGCCCGTCGACCTGGGACCGGACCGCAGCGACGCACGGATGCACGCCAAGACCGTAGGATCCTACGCAGTGCCGTAGGGGACCGCACCGCCACTTCCCAGCAAATTAGGGACACTGTTGCTCGTGGGGTATCGGCGAGGACCATTCGCAACCGTCTCCATGAAGCTGGGCTACGGTCCCGCACACCGTTAGGCCGTCTTCCGCTCACGCCCCAACATCGTGCAGCCCGCCTCCAGTGGTGTCGCGACAGGCGTGAATGGAGGGACGAATGGAGACGTGTCGTCTTCAGCGATGAGAGTCGCTTCTGCCTTGGTGCCAATGATGGTCGTATGCGTGTTTGGCGCCGTGCAGGTGAGCGCCACAATCAGGACTGCATACGACCGAGGCACACAGGGCCAACACCCGGCATCATGGTGTGGGGAGCGATCTCCTACACTGGCCGTACACCACTGGTGATCGTCGAGGGGACACTGAATAGTGCACGGTACATCCAAACCGTCATCGAACCCATCGTTCTACCATTCCTAGACCGGCAAGGGAACTTGCTGTTCCAACAGGACAATGCACGTCCGCATGTATCCCGTGCCACCCAACGTGCTCTAGAAGGTGTAAGTCAACTACCCTGGCCAGCAAGATCTCCGGATCTGTCCCCCATTGAGCATGTTTGGGACTGGATGAAGCGTCGTCTCACGCGGTCTGCACGTCCAGCACGAACGCTGGTCCAACTGAGGCGCCAGGTGGAAATGGCATGGCAAGCCGTTCCACAGGACTACATCCAGCATCTCTACGATCGTCTCCATGGGAGAATAGCAGCCTGCATTGCTGCGAAAGGTGGATATACACTGTACTAGTGCCGACATTGTGCATGCTCTGTTGCCTGTGGCTATGTGCCTGTGGGTCTGTCAGTGTGATCATGTGATGTATCTGACCCCAGGAATGTGTCAATAAAGTTTCCCCTTCCTGGGACAATGAATTCACGGTGTTCTTATTTCAATTTCCAGGAGTGTATATATATATATATATATATATATATATATATATATATATATATATATATAAGAGAATTTATATATATATACCGGTGATATATATATATATATATATATATATATATATATATATATCTCACCGGTTGTCGTATGACTATTAAAAGATTATAATTAATGTTAGTCTGGTTGGGAATTTGTTAAGCTAGACTGGATACCTGGTGAAACAGTTGTTCAGTAATGCAAGGTTAACTTCCGTAGACAGCTCACAGCTTTTAACCCGCTTTTATTATCTATCAGCACCGCTATCAGAATAAATTAATGCAACAACATTACACATAACAACATTACATGTTGTGGTAGGTAGGAACAGCAGGCACTGGTGCGTCCAAAGGAGTACACTATGAGAATGTGGTAGTATTGATCAACTGTCTCTGACTGAGTGTGTCGGATGACAACAGCTGGTATCGGGGTAGAGGTCACAGGCTGAAAATCAACATGAAACATCAGAAACAGATCATTGAAGCTCGGTTGACATCTCGAGATGGTATATGACGTTAATCGCTGATACCGTATCACAGACAGCAGAGACTTACATCGTGAAGAGCCAGAATCGACTGGGACACAGACTGGTACTGGTATTCTGTACAGTTCGCGATGAATATCGTTACTCTCAGTGGTGGTTAGAACGACGCCAACAATTCGTCTATGTGGACAAACTTGGGAGAAGCAGCGATTCTCAAGACCCATGCGTTTACAACTCCCGTAATCGTGTTACGGGGAGCTATTACATATGACGATAGGACTTACACTATGTGATCAAAAGTATCCGGATACACCCAAAAACATACGTTTTTCATATTAGGTGCATTGTGCTGCCACCTACTGCCAGGTACTCCACATCAGCGACCTCGTGCGAGAGCAGAATGGGGCGTTCCGTGGAACTCACGGATTTCGAACGTTGTCGCGTGATTGGGTTTCACTTGTATCATATGTCTGTACGCGAGATTTCCACACTCCTAAACATCCCTAGATCCACTGTTTTCGATTTGGACAGTGAAGTGGAAACGTGAAGGGACAAAACAAAAGCGTACAGGCCGATCTCGTCTGTTGACTGACAGAGACCGCCAACGATTGAAGAGGATAGTAATGTGTAATAGACAGACATCTATCCAGACCATCATACAGGAATTCCAGACAGCTTCAGGATCCACTGCAAGTACTATGATAGTTAGGCGGGGGGGTGAGAAAACTTGGATTTTATGGTCGAGCTGCTGCTCATAAGCCCCACATCACGTCGATAAATGCCAAACGACGCCCTGCTTGGTGTAAGGAGTATAAACATTGGACGATTGAACGGTGGGAAAACGTTGTGTGGAGTGACGAATCAAGGTACACAATGTAGCGATCCGATGGGAGGGTGTGGGTATGGCGAATGCCGATGAACGTCATCTGCCAGCGTGTGTAGCGCCAACAGTAAAATTCGGAGGCCGTGATGTTATGGTGTGGTCGTGTATTTCATGGAGGTGTCTTGCACCCCTTGTTATTTTGCGTGGCACTATCATAACACAGGACTACATTGATGTTTTAAGCACCTTCTTGCTTCCCACTATTGAAGAGCAATTTGGGGATGGTGATTGCATCTTTCAACACGATAGAGCACCTGTTCATCATGTACGGTCTATGGTGGAGTAGTTACACGACAATAAGGTCTCTGTAATGGACTGGCCTGCACAGAGTTCTGACCCTGTATCCTATGGAACACCTTTGGAATGTTTTGGAACACCGACTTCGTGCCAGGCCTCACCAACCGCCATCGATACCTCTCCTTAGTGTAGCACTCAATGAAGAATGGGCTGCCGTTCCCCAAGAAACTTTCCAGCACCTGATTCAACAAATGCCTGAGAGAGTGGATGCTGTCATCAAGGCTAAGGGTGGGCCAACACCATATTGAATTCCAGCATTGCCGATGGAGGGCGTCACGAACTTGTAAGTCATTTTTAGCCAGGTGTCTGGATACATCACATAGTGTATTGCGTAGCTGTTGAAAGGAGGGTGAATGTTCGCCTCTAAGTGGTAAGAACGGTAAATACTGTTGTTATACAATTCATGAGCAGGATACATAATGAGCTATTCCAGAAAGATAAAGTATGATTCTCATTCCGCAATTGAGACCACAAACACTTTGAGAAATGTATCCATGGCTCATGTGCCCAGTCCCCTAATTTGTCACTCGTGGTGCATGTCTCAGATATGATGGGAAATTGGAAATTTGTGGTAAGGTCTTATGGGACTGAAACTGCGGAGGTCATTGGTCCCTAAGCTTACACACTGTCCAACTTAAACTAAGTGACACTAAGTACGACACACACTCATGGACGAGGGAGGACTCGCACCTCCGACGGGAGCAGCCGCGAGTGCCGTGACAAGACGCCTAGACCGCGCGGCTACCCCGCATGGCCTATATGATGGGAAGCAGTATATTTTTCATACTGTTACGGCACAAAATAGTAAAGGAGTTCAAAACAGAAAATTTTGTTAAACTCATTCACAGTGCCACATGCAAAATCAAGTCATTCCAGAGACAGACGTGGAAGCAGGAAGCGAGCCAGTATATTGGAAAGTTGGAATGTTGTGGTAAGATCTTATGGGACCAAACTGCTGAGGTCGTCGGTCCCTAAGCTTACACACTACTTAATCTAACTCAAACTAACTTACGCTAAGGACAACACACACACCTATGCCCGAGCCGGCCAGTGTGGCCGAGCGGTTCTAGGCGCTTCAGTATGAAACCGCGCGACCGCTACGGTTGCAGGTTCGAATCCTGCCTCGGGCATGGATGTGTGTGATGTCCTTAGGTTAGTTAGGTTTAAGTAGTTCTAAGTTCTAGGGGACTGATGACCTCAGATGTTAAGTCCCATAGTGCTCAGAGCCATTTGAACCATTTGAACCCATGCCCGAGGGAGGACTCGAACCTCCAATGGGGGAAGCCTTGCGAACCGTGACAAGCCGCCTAAGACAGCTCGGCTACCCCGCGCGGCAGCCAGTATGTCGAAATGAGTCAGGTCGACGGCACGTTACACCATCTGCCGACAGAGGATATGCATTCAGCACAAGGAGACTGCAACAGAAAACCAGAGACAAGCATATTCGTTAGCCGTTAGACAGGTTGCGAGGAACTCTACTTCACAAGATCACATAGCGAGGAACTGACACACCAGTTGACAGTCTGTTAAGTGAATATAGCAAAACAAGAAGGCCACATACAGTCATTACGAACAGAGCCTTACTTCGCAGCCTCACGCTAACTCCATTTAAATACCCAAGCTCTCCAGCTCTCACTGGAAGTTGATAATCGATTATAGATGGTTTTCATAGTAACAACACTGGATTCTGTGATTACGATACTTTAGTGAATCTATGTCTTAGATGCTCAAGCACAGTCAGCGAGTCAGCTGAAGATGTATTCCAGATGATGGCTTTTAAACGTACGGACTTTATGCTGCTCGCCGCCTACCATGTACTGGTGGAGAAACTGAGTGTCTTCCGACGACGCCATATCGCAGCGTGATGCCAATACCGGATATCAAGGCGGAAGCCAGCAACAGGGCCTTCTTAGAGTCCACAATTCTGTTCAACACTCACGCCCGTCCAGATGTTGATACCTACCAGGAATAGGTAGGAGATCAACAAACCACACGACTGCCGACACCAGGTACACGCAGGTGGGTCATAATAGAATTCTGAGTTGGACCCTACTCCAGCAGCCAGTGCGAGAACCACTTTGCGCTTCGCAACGACCGCGTCTGCTCGTCGGCAATCCACCATGGCCCCAAGAACGCTGACGCCTTCTCCTGTGCGCGCAACAGCTGAACTGACTCAACAAACGTCAGCTAGAATCCAAGACGCAACTGAATGAGCAACACCCGAGGATGGCCCGGAAGAACTACGACTTTTAAATATTAAGAATAAAAGGCGGAACTGTAATAACGTTTTACTGGCGTCGAAGACGCTTTACAGGTTCCCAGTAGCTATTCTGACTTCACAGAGAGGTGTCTCCTTTCGGTCCACTTCCAGCCAGCGATCCTGATGAAGTGACACAATACGGGTTTCAGGTATGACAAGAAATTCCTCAACATGATAACCAAAGGCTTTTGTCTTCTCTTTCACAACGAATACAAATACCACAAGGAACATCGCCGTTTTCCTTCTCTGTCGTTCCGTAAGACCAGCTTGCGGTTCGCTTCTGGTGAGCCTATCGTCCTAATGCTCTTTCCTACACCCTCACTTGTTATCAGATTCGCCTACCCGCAGTGTTAAAAGTTAAATTGTCACCAGCATTATCACCATCGTAGCAGCCATTTCAGTTTCAATGTTGGTTATAGATCTCCTCAGGAGTTTACGATGAAGTATTCAGCTGTGTATATCCATATGTAGATCTCGGCTATGAGAGACAGTGATCTTGTGAGTGTGAATTGCGTTTACGTGAATGTGTGTGTATGTATGTTGTCTAGTGCAGAACAAGGCCTCTTGGCCGAAAGCTTCTTGTGTAGTAGTCTTTTTGTTGTGCCTATCTGCGACTCAGCATCTCTACTATTTGTGAGTAACAATCTGTCCTTTTCATTACATTATGAAAAAAGAAGTGGTACATGATGTGACTTTGTAGGCTTCCCAGGCGTTCAGTTCTCAGCAGGACTCAGCAGCAGCGGCGACGTTTTCCTGAAGATGGCGAACAGATGGATCGCCGAAATATTGAATCGAGTTGATTTTGGGATCCTGCAGAAAACCCGAAGAGACTTTCAAGAAGCCGTAAAATCAAATGGCGATAATATTATCGAAACATTATAACATGATGTGGTGTAAAAATACGAAAAGGATATTAGCTATATGTATTCTTCAATAGGCCCCGCTTCATCTTTCAAACTCAAATAATTTTAAAGCAGAAAGAAATTAATAACATTTGGAGAAAAAAAGGATATTTTCAGAAATGAAACGAGGCTCACTGATGTATACACACAGGTTTTGAAACTTGTTTCAGTAAAGAATAATAAAGGGAAAACGCTGTGCTTCACAGATCGCAGTTTTAAAAACAAAATTTTCTTCGCAAACAGGGAAAGAGGGTAACAGGCGCCTCCAACGTCAAAAGGATGGTTGTTTCCACTCCATGCCCAGCATTCGCTCTAATGTTACTTACATGGTGCGGCGGTACGCCACATGAAGTGATAAAAATCATATTGAATAAATTCGTAAATATACCAAAACTAACGGCGGTACATTCCTCTGCAAGCCTAACCGCCTTATGCTGATTCCAGGGCATCCCTGTACAGCATCCGGTAGACTTCCTCATCCTTTGTGATGTACGTCTCGGCTGGACCCCTCTGCCTTGTGGACCTGTGAAACTTCCATATTCGCAGAGGCGATTAGTATACTAGTGCAGCGTACTTACACGGAGGCGGCATAAGTCATCGGTCACCTTCTAATATCGTGTTGGGCCTGCTTTTGCCTGGGTAGTGCAGCAACTCGACTGGCATGGACTCATAAAGACTTTGGAAGACCCTGCAGAAGTACTGAGCCATGCTGTTTCTACAGCCGTACATAGTTGCGAAAGTGTTGCCGGTGCAGTATGTTGTGCGCGGAGTGACCTCTTAATTATGCCCCATGAATGTTCGATAGGATGCGTGTCGGGCTCTAATTGTCCTCACTATTCTTCAAGCAAATTGCGAATAACTGTGGCCCGGTAACATGGCTCATTATCATGCATAATAGTTCCAATGATGTTTGGAAACATGACGTCCGTGAATGTTTGGAAACATGACTTTCTGAAGGGACGCGTCAAGTCTCTCGTGTATTCGAGTCTGTTGTGGATGAACCTACTCTCCATGCACATACTGTGGCAGACTTTGAGACAGTACGAACTACACCAGGCATTTTTGACCGTGTGCGGAAATCAATGAGGCCTGTATTCAGCAAGGAACAGGTTACTTCCAACATTTCTTATGACAAGTAACCAGATTATACCAGTTGGTGTTATAGACGTACAGTGAAGTTCCTAGAAACTGGAGATCGAATAAATATGTAACGATGCAGTTTAAGAGCCATCTAGACATAGCCTTTCTTTCTTCTTCTTGTACGAGTAATCGACTCCTGAATACACTCTTACCTTATCTACGATTTGTCTGTTAGCCCCTTCCAATCTCAGTCTTACCTGTAATAATTTGTGAATATAACAAATTTTGACCAGGTGGGAGGTACAAACGTTCATAAATAATAACTTTGTATTAATACGGCATATATGACAATCAAATAAGTAAAACACTTCATTTCCACCAGCATGTTATTTTGAATTAGTACTTTGTTTAGAACGGCTGGCTGATTTCGAGTGAGTGCTTTTCTTAAGTGAACAATAAATCTGAATACATCGTCCTCGTAAATAGCATAAAACAGATCACATGCCATGCACAGTCATTCACAGCTTGATCCTTAATACACAGATCTCGGAATATCACAAACTTACAGTTGCATGCAGCTGCGCCACATGAATACAGAAGTGCGCGGAATAGGTGCAGCATGATAATCAGTCACTCGACAAACAGTCACAAATTAGTGCCACTTACAGGCTTGCTAGCGCACTACAGTCTTCAGCTACATCAATGTCGATACTGCGTTACTATAAGTTTTCTTTTTCAGCCACGTCGTAAGTTTTGCCTTGAAAATTGTACATAGTTTACTGAAATCATTCTAGCCCATTTTTAGTCTTCTAACTTTTATCCTCTTCTCCCTGAAATTGTCTTCAAATTCTTAAATAAGGCAAACACAAATTCATTGCTTCTAACAATTCGTTTCAATTTGTATTCTTTTCAGGGTGCTAAAAAGAAAGTAATTAATCTTGTTATATATTCCACACAGAAGGATAAGTAGTTAAGTATGGGGCGATTTCTTGATTAATGTTTGTGTTAATATCTTCGAGAATAATTAGAGGTTCCTGCCAGCTAATCCATGCGTAGCTGCACATTTCTTTGAATTTCGTTATGCACGATTCAGATCCCAAAAGGCGATCCTCTGAAAATGGCTGTGCTGACTGAATTGACTGTGCCCTGTACAGAAATTATGGTAAATCTTGTTAAATCGCAAATGGGTTTCAAATTGAAATAATACTGCCAGTTCTGGTGTTTAAATGCGGCTACAGCAGCCAAAGTGTATCAGAGTGTGTGAGCGAGTGTTGTAACGATAAACCTAACTGATATTCTTCAGCCCTCGGTTGTGCTCTATTTAGTAAATGAATGAATCGTTGATTACTTGACGGTAAAGAGAGTAATCTAATCTATATCAGGAGTTTATCTATGTGTAGATGTTACTTTTCGCTAACTAAGAAAGTTTGCAGCACTTTGGTAAGTCAAATTATTATTTTTTAATTCTTTAGAAAAGCAGAAGATAAGTTTATTTCATTAAGCACCATTTTTTCTTTTAGAGGTAAGGCTGCAGCAATGCGCAGCTGGTTTGACGGCATGATTATTGTTTAGAGCTAAGAGAAAGACCACCACACTTCCATGAGTCATGCAGTAACATATTAACTGGTTAAGTTGTTTGGTTTTTATACAGATTATATACCCTTTTAAAATTATTGTTCACTTTGTTAAGCACATTATTGTTCAGACCAGTGTTATGTGCGAAGATGGCGCGAAGTTTTACTCTAGCTTTTTGAATACGTACTTCGTTCTAAAATCGTTGCCTTGGAGTATCATGTTATAGGAATAGCTATTCTCCCCATCCCACTGTTTGAAGAAGGTTTTCATTACGCATTACGACATTACACCATATGATATGCAACAGTTTGAACACTTTTTCGAATTTTTATTTAAAAATGGAAATCTAGCTTAGGCGGTGCCTGCTTGCAGTTCGTTGTTGTGCTTTCGAGAAATCTGCAACTATGTTGACAAGAAGCGAGGTAAGTGGAGATTTTAATTGCGGCCAGATAACTGTTTTAATTCAATTGATCATTTAATACAAAGACAAGATGTACTCAGACCAGTTACAGTTCATTTCAAGTCAGATTCTGTTTAGTCAAAGGTTATCATACGAGTTTAAGTTTGATAACATTTTGTGGATACATAGTTTTGGTAATACGTAGACTTTTTGTAGAGTGGGAGGTAAACTTTGGATCAATTTCATACAGAAACACGTAGGGGGGGAACTTACGCATGTCGACCTTTTCTGCCAGTATAGTTCGTTGGTTCCTTTAGTAATATGAAATCAGATAGTGTTGGATTTCTCGAAAGTAGAAAATACCACTGCGCTAATTTTACTAACGTTTTACTTCTTTTTCAAGCAATTCATTGATAGTTTTGAACTCAATTTGTAAAATGTTATGTCGTATGACGATTATCGATTACTTTATCACTTCAACAGTTGGCATAATAGTACAGGTTCTGTGTACATTTCATTCATTTTTGGGTATTTTCATGCGCGGTGGTACAGCTTAATGTTTGTTTGATCATTGCAGCAATTTTGCTTTTCCAAGATATGGCATTTCATTACGTTTGGTACAACAAAAAACGACATGAAAGTAGGACGTAGGACGAAACGAGAGAGGGTGTTACAAAATAACGAGTCTGTTCAGGATGAGATAAACCACCTTGACCAATTAACAACTAGCAATAATTTGCATGAGACAAAGACTGCATGGATCCATAATTCTTAACCGATTTAGCGAACAATAATGAAACAGAACAAATGATGGGTGATGAATATTCACTCCAGTTCTGAAGATGACTCGGTCGGCAGTAAGTCGCCACAGTCTATCAAAAGCTTACAAATCTCACCACACTCTATCAAAAGCTTACAAATCTCGCCACAGTCGTGCGAAATTTTATAACATGTAGTAGAAGATATGTCAGAATCACGTTTTGCATCAATGTCTTTTGAAAGAAAACAACCCACATCACTCTCAATAAACAATCATATAGACCCACACCGCGCAAATCAATTCGTCAGATGCTTAAAGGAACACAAGATAAAATGAGTAAGAAAATCGACAAATGACAGGAAGAAAATAGTAAGTCAGTTAGGGAAGAAATAAAAAATTCACAAAATACAAAATTAGCAGTTGAGATTAGGGAAGAAACTGAAAATGATCTTCAACCAATAATTAGCAGATTTGAAACTAGATTACGTAATCTTGAAACAGAACACAAAAAGATAAAACCAGCGTAATGACAAGGACGAATTTTTAGCTAAAATTTACAGTGTAGTTACGAGTGAAGTAGTTACGCAGATGAAAGAACAGAACGAACAGCTTAACACAACGGTAAAAGAAATTAGCATGCAATGGAAACTTTTTCATTAAATTCTGAAGAACAAAAACAACATTTAACTACAATTAAAGAACGCAAATGGCAAACTTGTCGACCAGTGCAACAATATGGTTTACATAAAAATGGTAACTTGATTACAAACACTTTTTGAAACCACGCAAATTCAAAGCTTTCATGAATTACAGTAACGAAATTCACCCTCAAATTTAGACTATGTACTTTATCACTAAGTTGGACACTTGAATAAAAACTAGAATTTCTCTGCGGTTGTTTAGAAAATGAAATGATTTCTAGTGATCATTTTTGTCAGCCTACTTGTCACAGGCCACATAAGATCGCGTAGAACAGGGGTCTCCAAACTACGGCCCGCGGGCCGAAACCGACCCGCGAGTTCCGGCAAACCGGCCCGCGTTAGCTGGCCGGACATCCCCGGTATCCGGCCCGCCAAATATTTGAGGTGGTACCTATACTGCCAACAATTGAGTTTCGAGGCCTATCGCGACCAGTACACCGCGACATTGGCTCTGCTACACGCTACAAGACTACATAACTAAACTTATTGTTGCGCCGCTTGAAATAACAATGCGTTGACATACTCTACCTCTGTTACGTCTTGCAGTAATAGTGTTGCTAACAATGATTTTGAGATTTCGTTAACTTTGCAGGACGCTTTCGTGGAAAATGTGCAGTGACATACTTTTTTGTCGGCGCAATTCGCCAGAATAAAATACGCCAGAATTTCGGTCAGGTACGTCCACCAATCAAAATTATGTAATTAAATAAAAGTCGTAGTTCGTTTCAGTGATAGCATTTCCCCCAATCTTAGAGTTTTGCGATTTCATATTTCCTTTAGCTTTACATACGGTGATCGTGGAGTGCTAGGGTGCTTTAATCCCACTAGGTAGATCTTAACCCTTATGACTTCGTGGAGGAGTCAATGTGGCCCGCGGACTAAAAAGTTTGGAGACCCCTGGCGTAGAATATGGCATCATAATGTTACAAAACTTTGAAAAGTCTGATTTCTCTAGCCCTCAAAACACTTTGAAGATATGGAACGCAGAAATCAATACTTATGAAACCCATACAGTTGTCGGAGACAATTCGCATTTGTTTAACAAATTTACCTACTCACTTGAGACACGTAATTTTGGCTGGCAGACGTAAAGATGATTTCGAAGTTTTCCAGACATTACTTCAAGAATTGGAACTAGACAGTAACAGCACCTTAACGAGTGAACACAACAACTACCACAACAGAAATCGTGACACGAAAGATGCTTTTGTACCGTGTGAAAACAAAAGCTATGGAAACTCGCATAACAAGCTCAACCACAGAAATAATTGCAGATGGGGTGCCCGACGTCGTCCGTATGACGTACAATTCTCGCAGCTAAATAATGATTATTCAGATAAAAGCCATTTCAGGAGCCCTGAATATGGTTATAATAACAGACAACACAGAAATTACGTGAATTAGTCATTATCACAACTATCTTAACAGTAAGCAGCGTCGTAACTGACAGCAGAAAAGTTCTGGAAGGAGAATTTAAGCACGACAGATAGAAATAATTGAAAGCAGATCACCAAATCTACGAGATAATCAACGACGAGGGAGCAAGCAAACACCCTAGTCACAAATTCTTTCTTGTGTATAAGGGACCTTACAAGATTCGTAAAAGTGTACAATATTCGGACATACAAAAGCAAGGGACTTCATCATATTTCGCTTGTCAAACCATACACAATATAATTCTGTTTACTGGAGTGTACTCAGATTAAAGAAGTATATGTAACCTATTTCTAAAATATTTCTTGCATTACAGCGCACAGCAACAGGTTGCACCGCGTGCCAGGGCGACTCCCGTCCCGAGGTAGGCAACTTTTGGCAAGAATCAGGCGAATTTTGTCATGCAACAAGCTTCGTCTATTGTTCAACAAATCGATAGATTTGTTGCCACGACGGGTACGGTAAACAGACTTCCACAAACTTCGAAATTTGATCTATAATCCGAATAATAACAAATAATTTCTAAAAAAACTAATAGTGACAGCATTTTTAATTATGTTCTGAGAGGAGACACAGTTTATTAAAAATCTTTTGCTCACTTGAAAAATATTTTTTGGCTATACACTGTGATGACAACACAGAGACATATAACATTTTCTACTACTGTTGAAGAGATATGCAGGCTGTTGGGATGGTAATTGTGTTGCCTGGAAAGAAGAATAATAAGCATTTTGCTATAAGTTTTTCAGGATCTGTTGTGAGGTAGTGAAGTTGAGTTTAATGAAGTGAAATATTTACAATTCTAGCTATGAGGTGTTGTTTATGTGAAACTATGTGGACGGAAACAGAGCAGGGAACTGTTATTTGAAGTGTATATGGAGATGAAGATAGCGAATGTGGTTAATGTTGTAATTATTATTATTATTAGCGAATGTCCCCATGGGAGAACGATAAGCAGGTGATTAACATTTCTTAATGTTCTTCTTATTTCCCCAGTATTTCTTCATTGCCTCCCCAAAGGCCTTCTTCCTTTCTTCGGTCCACTTTGGTCGGAAAGGTTTAGATTCCGTCTCTGGAGTAAACTTCCACTTGTCGATTTTTCTTCTGAATGTATCCCGGTCTGATGTGTTTGTTATGTCAATTTTTGCCTTTTTCAAATCCTTCTTAACTTCAGTTACCCAGGGTATTGTTGCCTTAAGTGATGTCATATAGTCCAATAGACGTTTAGTTAACCTGTTTCCAGGTAATCTGTCTATATGTCCATAAAACTTCATCCGCCTCTTCCTGATATCTGCCTCGATGTTTGATATTTTTTCGGTTGTCTCGGTAGTCTGCAGCCTGTATCCATCTTGTGTGTATCGTGGTCCTAGGATTTTTCTAATAATTTTTCTCTCTACTTTCTTAATTTCGTGTAAATCTAATTTTCTATTCAGGGAGAGTGTTTCACTTGCATATGTGACTGTTGGTTTGATGACTGTGTTGTAGTGTCTGATTTTAGTGCCTTTTGATAGACATTTCTTGTTATATATATTTTGAATAAGTCCGAATACTTTCTTGATTTTCTGTAATCGGTTTTTTTGTGCTATTTTCTCAAGTCCTGTTGGTTCAATAACTTCACCGAGATACTTAAAGTGCTTGACTCTAGTTATTTCACCATACTTTGTTTTTAGTTTCGAAATATCTAATTTTGAGCAGATGAATTCTGTCTTCTCAAAGGAGATTTGCAGGCCAACCTTCTCAGCACATTCTTTAAGTGTCTCAATTTGTTTTACTGCTGTTTCTTCACTGTCAGTTATAATTGCCAAGTCATCTGCAAACGCTAAATAAGGGATGTTCAATTTTCCTTTACCTCTTCCTAGTTCAATTGGCTTCCAAAAGCTTTGTTTCCTTAGTGTTACTTCCCACTCTTTCATAACTTTGTCCAAAACTATATTGAATAATAGTGGTGAGATCCCATCTCCTTGTCTTACTCCTGTTTTAATTGAGAATGGTTCCGAAATTTCCCCTCTGAATTTAATTTTTGATTTGGTTTCTGTTAGTGTTTGTTCAATTAGTTTTCGGGTTTTAGTGTCTAGGCCTCGTTCTTCGAGAATGTGACATAGAGACTGTCTGTCTATGGAATCGTATGCCTTTTTGAAATCAACGAATGTGCAGATTGTTGGTTTTGACCTGATTGATTTAATCTTTAAAATAGTTTTAAGGTTGAATATCTGTTCCGGGCATGATCTATTAGGACGAAAGCCTGCTTGGTAGTCTGAAATTGTATGTTCTAGTTGTTCTTGTGCCCTCTTTAGGAGACATGCAGATAGAATTTTGTAGGTAACTGGTAAAAGTGAAATGCCTCTGTAGTTGTTTACGTCTGATCTCTCTCCCTTTTTGTGCAATGGGTGAATTAGTGCACACTTCCACTCCTCTGGGATATTTTCTGTCTGCCAAATTTCTTTGATGATGCTAGTGATCTCTTTTAACGAATTTGGACCAAGGTTTTTCAGTAGTTCAGCTACAATTCCATCTTCTCCCGATGATTTATTATTTTTGAGTTTTCTAATGTGACTATAAATTTCTTCTTGAGATGGTGGTAGTGAAGTCTCATTCGTGTGTTCTGGTTGTAATCTGGGGAATCTTGTACTTGGTTGTGGGCAATTTAGGAGTTGTGAGAAATATTTAGCTAGTTCTTGGCAATTTTCTTTGTTAGTTAGTGCCAATTTTCCATTCTGTTTCCGGAAGCAGAGATTTTGTGGAGTGTATCCTTTGATTTGATTTGCGAATATTTTATAAAAATCTTGAGTGTTGTGGTTCTTAAGGTTTTCTTCAATTGTGTTTAGCTGTTCATTAAGGTATTTTCTTTTAGTTTGTCTAAGTATTTTAGCTGTTTGTTTTCTCACTTTGAAAAATGTTTGTTGTGTGGTTTCTGATTTGTCACAATTGTAATTTAAAAAGGCTTGTTGTCTCTCTTCTAATGCGTTATCACAATTCGAATTCCACCATGGATGCTTGGATATTTTCTTTAACGGAATCAAATCTCTTGCTTTCTGTATAATTTTCGTTCGGAAATCTTTCCAGTTGTTTGTTGGTTGTTTATCCCATGCTTCTGTAATTTCTGATTCCTTGATATTTTTCAAGTCAAATTTGGGAATTAGTGGTGATTTCCTTTGGCGTTTCCTTTTTGGAGTGAATTTAATTTTAACTCTGGTAAGGTAGTGGTCAGAATCTATATTTGCCCCTCTGCGGACTTGAACGTCGTGTATTTCTTTCTGGAAGTCATAGGAGATCGCAACATGGTCTATTTGAAATTCACCAAGCTGAAGGTTTGGTGATCTCCATGTTTTTTGTTTCTTGGGGTCTTTTCGAAGTGATGTTGTCACGATTTTTAGGTTGTTTTGCTGACATAACTCGATGAGTCTCATGCCGTTCTTGTTTGTGAATTTGTGTGCAGGGTAATTACCGACTGTTTTTTTATATTTCCTCTCTTTGCCAATTTGCGCGTTGAAATCCCCTAGAAGAATTTTTACATCCTCCTTTGGAATTTTGGACATTTCAGTTTCGAGTTTTTCCCAAAATTTTTCTGTCTTCTCCGGTTCTTTTTTGTTGGCAATGTTGGTAGGTGCATGAACATTAATAAATGTATATATTTTGTTGGTGTGCTTGATTCGCATGGTCATTAGTCTGTTACTGATTTGATTCATGTCTATAACAGAGTCAAGGGTGTCCTTATTTACAATAAAAGCCATGCCAAATATTGCAGCTCCTTTGCCAATTTTCTTGTCTGTTTTACTTTTAAAGATACGGTAATTGTTGTAGTCTATTGTTTCTGAATCAGTGAATCTGGTCTCTTGGAGAGCAAGGATTTGAATTTTCTGTTTGTTGAGTTCTGTTGTAAGATTATGAAGTTTGCCTGTCTGAATTAGTGTCTGAATGTTAAAAGTGCCAATAAATGTATGGGACTTTCGTGGACGTTTACTAGAGAACTCCGACTTTCTCTGTCGTACGAGCCCAAGCTCCCCAGAATCCGATAGCTTGGTTGTCGCCACAGGGCGAGTGGATTGGCCACCTGGGGTAATATTAATTTTACTTGTACGAATCATACTGCTTGTAATTAAGTTCCAGCTAATGCTGGGTAGTTAGAACCAGGGATTGTTAGTTCCTGGAGCTTGGTGTTCAGCCGCACCTCACATGGTGAACAGACGCTGGCCAGAGTACCGGTGGTTGCCACACAGACGTGTCTGGGCTTTTCAATATGCTTTATCTTGTTGATAATGCTTGCCTCTTCCGCCAGTTCCGCCGTACCGATGATCTTCATCTCCGTCTTCACTACCGTTGAGGTCTTCGCCGTATCCCTGGCAAGGGACCCTCACAAGGTACTATCACCCGGGCCAGGTGAACCAAGGTTTTTTTACGAGGTGTTACTCCTCCCCCTCCTCCTTTTACAACCGGGCTTGGGACCGGCTTAGGCGGAGTTTTAATGTTGTAATAGGATTATAAGATTTATGTTGGTTAGATACATGAGATGATAAATATGAGATCTGTGATGCATTTTGTAATATAACGAGGCAATAATCATCATGATGAATGTAGACAAAGAGTAAGTGAGTAATTGTTAGAGCACAGGGCCCTGTTTCTTGTTGTAGTCCATTTTTATGTCAGGTCGATGCATTTCGTGTTTATACGCGAAAAAAGTAAGTTTTTTAGAAGATGTAGATCTGACAATAGTGGATGAAAGTAATATGACTTGATACAGCACAGGTATTTCTTTGATGCGGAGTTGATGCTTATCCGACGCTAATTATTCAACCTTTTACTAAACATACAGTGTCTTTTTTTTTTTTCATCGGAAGAACACAACATATAACGGTTTATGCAAATTTTACAGTAACTCGAGAAGCGAACGGTTTTGTCTCCATTTGTGCACGAAAAATGTTTTGCAACGATTTAGCTCAGCACTGATTGCTACTCTGTACTGTGACACACCCTTTTAGCATATGGCACCTCATTAAATTTTTTGTGACGTGTTTTTGTGGGAGCAGCTATTTTCTTCATTACACTGATGAATGACATGTTTTCTGATTTTTATGTAGCGACACGCATCTTTACATATGTATGAAACAATGTCATCACAATACTGTCCCTCAGTCTAGGTGCTTGGGAATTTTGGAACTGAAGATGAAATTCACGAATCTCCTAGGTGTGACATGGATAGACAACATACTTAGAATGAAAAAAGAAAAAAAAGCAATAAGAAAAATGAGGTATAAGAAGAATGTGGGATACTAAAGATGATATTTTTGTTTACTTTTCAGCTTCATTCTTTTCGACATGGTATAGTATAAGATTCCATTTTATATATTTTTCTACTACGATGTGTGACATTACAGTCTAATTGTCTTCTTGTATTTGCATGTGGTGGAGCAAAATAGTATGCACTACTTTAGCTTAAGAAATTTTTGTGTTGAATTTGCCTCTTACACTTAAGTCATTTTTTTCAGTTTCTTTATAAGGCATATTCTCTGTACAAATTGTTACTACAGAAGAAGGCGCCATTAGTATAGTAATTATGTTAAAAGTAGTGCTGTAACGAGATCCTGTAAGTCGTGAAAGATATATAAGAAGTCAGCAAAGATAAGTGAAGAGGAAGCACAGAGAAAAAGGTAGGAAAGGAAGTTGTACAACATATATATGAGCAAAGAAATGGTTACAAAGATGAATTTAGTATGAAATGATCAGGTAGCGTAAATATGAGATAAAATATGATTAGGTAGGGCAAATATAAGAAATGTTTAGGTAGAGCAAAGATAACAAATGGTTAGGTAGGAGAATGGGGCTAAATAAGGCTAAATAATGTGAACGTACAAGAACGTATGAAATATATGACAGAAAGAAGCGAATAGATAACGTAAACAGTTGTATTTATTCGAAATTTGGTGAAATTATGGATAAAATGACTAAGAGGTGCACAAACCAAAAGAAGAAATACATCTAGATAGCATGCTAATTACTGTCCATATTAGGTATAAAAGTAGACTGTCGTCTGCCTGATTGTGTTAAGTATTCTTTGAAGTGAACCTCGGTTACCCCATAATCCATGTTTTTCCTAATTATATATTTGTGTTCTTCTTACCTGTGTATGTGGAATCAGTGTCCTCATGTGTTTATTTCTTGTGTGGGATTGTTATGTATCTCTTTCTACTTTACTCCCCTTCCTTTTATGTTTGTTACTGACGAACATGCATAAGTATTTATCTGAATAGAGTCAGAATTTTATGTATGTCAGTGGCTAAAGTTTCTGTAATTCACTATTGTAAAGCAATGATGCCTTTTTTCCTCGCTTTCTTTATAGACAAAGAAATCTGTTGTTACCATTACAGTACATGTGCAGTCTATATGTACAACTATGTAAAATCTTATTACTTCTGTCTTAATTTAGGTAACCTTACATTGTAAATGTGACAAACTACAACTGTCTGACCATTCATCACAAATGGTTGAGACTTGCGAGGAAAAAAAAAAAATGTCTATTCAGAAGAAATATGTCTATTCTTTTCCAGAAGTTGACATTCTTCACCGATAAAGGCTGCAACTGATTTTTATAAGGAACTCTTCGACACTATAAGATGGCTTTGGAGTTATCAATGGATCTACAATCTGATTCAGTTACTACTACTTATTTTGCTGCTTGAAGATGTGTGCCAACCGTTCTAATGGTTCTAATGGTTCTGAGCACTATGGGACTTAACATCTGTGGTCATCAGTCCCCTAGAACTTAGAACTACTTAAACCTAACTAACCTAAGGAAATCACACACATCCATGCCCGAGGCAGGATTCGAACCTGCGACCGTAGCGGTCGCGCGGGTGCCAACCGTGCTTAGTCTCAACTGAGTCTGCGGCCATATAACTTCACACAACAGTGACACTATTGCAAGAAGCTAGAAAAAGTTTGGTCGTTTCTGACAAGGACACTCTTCTACTTACTTTCATCTTGCAAATTACTACTGCCGTACTACTGCCGTACAACTTGGCTATAGAAGCACCCACGATACTGGGCATCGAGACTTTGTCCACGTTCCAAGTCTCAAGCTCCGACATAATGCACTCGGCGTGTTTCTATATTTTTTCAATCCCTGTACTAGTCCTCTTGGTTAGTAATCGCATGGCTTAAAACATACTTTAAGATCTATTTCTTGGTTTGTTTGGAAAAATGTCGTTACTCATGTAGTAACTCAGTGACATGGCCAGGTCAGAGTGTAATAACGATATGTTCAAAGTGGAAATTTTCGCAATTCAGGCTCGGAATCAAAAATTTTACTATTATGAGGAAAGTACATTTTGGTGAACATAGTTTTCGCTAGAGTTTGCATTTAGGGTAATTGTTACTAGACTGAAAAATATGTAACAACGAATATAGC
The DNA here is from genome assembly GCF_023864345.2 of Schistocerca serialis cubense. Classification (NCBI taxonomy): domain Eukaryota; kingdom Metazoa; phylum Arthropoda; class Insecta; order Orthoptera; family Acrididae; genus Schistocerca; species Schistocerca serialis. Next base: position 934,758,096 of record NC_064638.1, read on the forward strand.
TAGTATTAGCACTACAAACAGCAAAGAGTAGCAACAAAAGCAAAAAAAAAAAATATTATCCGATTAAAGCAAATCAGATGTCATAAATGACACATCACGATACACATAGCACTAAAAAAGATACTTTTTGTTATATTATTCATCATCCTGAGGTAACCGGAAATACACTGAACCTATACTCCGAAGTCGGCCTCAAACTTTAGTGCAGTCAGTCTGATTTGGAGTGTCCATTATTCTATTAATTTATTTGTTAGGTGCCACAATCTTACTCATTGAAAATGACAAAATATTCGACAAAAGGCTGAATTATTGCTTCAAGTTTCGGCAATTTCAGCATTATGCTATTTTCATGTGACCACTACAGTGTACGCAGAACACTAGAACAAAAAGTAAATGGGTCGTAAGAATATATACATTACATGTATAATGGTTGCATAAGGAAATAATACAGTTGTAACACAGAGTGTCGTATAACTTTGGTGAGGTGTTTTTAGCAGTCATTATACAATATTTATTCTACTATATTTCAGAAGTGTTAGAAAGTTTTGGCAGCAGGATATTGAAGTATGAGTTGCGTATGGGCAGAATCACATTTCTTGTGCGAATTTGATCGATAAATTTACTTTTGTCGATGAAATTTCTACCCCATTACGTAATGACCACTAGAAAATTGCATAACGTCGAAATTGGCCAATATTGTAATCGTACGTAATTCCGTCGTTTTGGCGAATCTGTTGTCGTTCCCATGATGCCCGTAAGGATATCAAAGTTAGTAGCGAAAGAAGTCTCTGAACTACTTATGCCGCTTTCTTCTCGAGCTATAGCCTGTTCATATGTAATATTCCGTTTATAACGACCTTGTCAGAACAATGAACTGTATTTACAATTTCCGTTGGCTTCTGCCTGCGTTGTTCTACCTATGTGTGAAAATAATAAAAGAAAATAAAACTGATAGGCATGACGAGTTCAACCGGAGAATGGGATAAGAAAATATAGACATTAGTAACATTGTGTCAGGTGCTTAGACTTTAAGTACGGAAAGACCTTCAAAGTCTGTTTTTTCTCTCCGTTGGTGCCAAGTGCGTTTCTAACTGGCAAAGTACTTCCAGAAGGCAGAAGTAAAAGTAAGAGAGAAAGGCCGTGCGAAAAGCCAGCGCGGAGAGTTATGTTAGAAAGCAAAGTACGCCCTTTTATCCGCGCCGGCTTTCCCGGCTACTAACAGCACAGTGGTGGGGAGGCTGGGGGAGCTCTTACTTTATGATGGCGAGCAGGCGGTGCCAGCCTCCAAACTTGGGAACACGCTGCGGGCTGCCGACACAGCGTGTGTTACCGTACCGCAGGCGGCGGGCGTGGTTGCGCTTCTGCAAAGTGTTTCCACTCTGCTGCTCTCTGCGTGGGCGCAGCACGACTCGTAAATGGAAAATGTAAGACGAATAACACTGAATGAAGTAATCCCGTCCAAGTGGGGAGTGAGGGGTGTGGGGGTTCCTGGTGGTTATGAATCTAGTAGCGAACGAAACAGAAAAATGTATCCTATTTAAGCACCCCTACTATTTACCAGATTCCCGACTTGCGTACCCTCCTTAATACTGAAATACACGCGTTCCGTACCCCACTTTTTCCTTCTCATTTAACCAGGCTGAGGACTGGCCACCAAATGCACTGCGACTTGGTAGGTGTGGTTGAAAAAGGGTATTCAGTGCATTGTAACATTTACGGCAAAACTTGTTTGTAAAGTCTTCTTCTATGGCATCATTTTCTGTCTTCTTCTACAGTAGAAATTTTAACTGCTGCTTTGATATATAGGACCTGGCAGGAAAACTTCCCGAATTTGGAGAGGCTACTGTCTGAGTTGTGTTGAGGCTACCGATATGGAGCAGAAATCAATCGATAGCTGTGTACGTACAATTTTCAGCAGGTGCAATGGCTTGGCTACGTGAACATCGTGAGTTTGTAGTTGTGTGCTTAATACTCAGCGAGTACTTCGCACTCGGTTTGAGCTTGGCTGACATGATTCTGTTCCTGACAGGAACTCGAGTTTGGGTATCAAATCTAAGAGCATCAGGTTCTCCAACGAAGAGAAAATCTACCAGTCGACTACCCACTGGAACAACGCCGGAGAAGGTGGCGCGTGTGAAAGCGTCCGTCCAGAAATCTCCAAAGTGTTCGTAATTTAAACGTGCCGCTGCCCTGGGATCATCTTAAAGGACCACCTGCACAGAGATCTTCACATGCAACCCTACAAAATGATGGTCTCCTAAAAATGAAGTGAGAGAGATTTTGAAACTCGCGATGTTATGTGTGAAGAAATTCTTCAGAACATTCAACCAAGCCCTGTTGTGATTCCTTCTGATGAGGTCCACTTCCACTTGTTGGATGCGTCTACTGTAGAGTTACAAAATCTCCGCTACTGGGCAGCTCAAGAGCCTCAGGAATTTCACCAAAGATCACTTCACAGCTATCGTGTAACAGTTTGGTGAGCCGTTGCTGAATTAGGTGTGTGGAGTTAGTCATTTTTTTTCCTTTCGCAGAGGATGGAGTGACGGTAAAGTTTAACTGAAATTGCTGCTGTCGCATTGTAGAGACCTAAATTAAACCAATAAAGAGGGGAAAGTCTGGTTCCAACAAGACGGAAGCACAGCTCACACCGTTCTCGGAATCATCTAGGAATTTTGAGAGACTTGTTTCCTGGACGGCTTCTCTCTTAGCGGGGAGACATCGCCTGGGCCCCAAGTGCATCAGATTTATCACGTTGTGATTTTGTTTCTTTGGGGACACTTAACTGAACATGTGTACAAGTATCGTAACACAACGCTGCGAGCACGTAAGAAGGCAACATCCCAGGAACTGGCTGCCATCCAACCGGAACTAACACGAAGAACTGTGGGCAGCTTCCGGGAGAGGCTTCCTCTGTGTGTCAACAGCGGAGGGCGTCGTTTACCGGACACAAAAGTATTTTCTCTGTATCTTTCTTTGTTCGTTGGTAACTACCTTTTGCAATATAGGAAGTCTTTTTGTCGGACCTGTACTGCAGTCTGCTTATCTCGCCTTGTCCAATTGGACGATTTTCTGTAGTAGAAATTATTCATTGTCGACGGTTTGTTATTCAGCCTCATGTTTATCAAATTCGCCTTATTCGTTTTTAAGTAAGTTGCTGTTCGTCCCTCACTGATGGATTCCAATAATTGAAATACGTTCGATGTGAATGACATAATATACTTTATCAGTAAACTCTTCCGGGCTAAGTTGCCGTGGTCGATCTGTAGAATTTCTTCTCCCTGACGTTTCGTTCTCAACTACGGAGAACATCTTCCGAGGTGAGTCGACGACTGGCTGCTAGGAGCTGGGGCCGCCGCTTATATAGAGATCGTAGGGGGCGCCACCACACGTCACATGGCGTCGATGTGCAGCTATCTCTGGCTATCGTCTGTTCTCTCGATTGCAGGCAATCGATTGTCACGTGATTGATGCAACGTCGACCGCCATATCTTATCCAATTTTAATCCTTCTTCTTTACGATTAAAATTGTATTGATGTTTGTGGATTTCAATTGCCTCTCTATACATACGTGTATGATAGTGCGACGTCCTTGCTAGCACGCTTGTTTCACCAAATTTTATGTCGTGATCTCCATCCTTAAAAACATGTTCCGCTACTGCCGATTTGTCGATATGTCCCAAGCGACAGTTTCTTTTGTGCTCCGTCAACCGTGTATTGATGCTTCTTTTTGTAGTTCCTATGTAAACCCTGCCGCAACTACACGGAATTTTATATACCCCTGGGGTGGCTAGGGGGTGACGAGCATCTTTTGTTGATCTTAGGCATTCACTAATTTTCTTAGTAGGTCTAAAAATGGTCTCTACCTGAAACTTGGCTAGTACTTTTCCAATGCGATCCGTGATATTATGGATGAACGGAAGAAATACTTTTCCAGCTGATGGTTGTTGCTGTCTCCTATTTTTAGGCATTTTTCTATTTGGGTGAAGTGCTCGATTAATCTCGTTTTTTGTATAACCATTTTTCGCAAAGGCCATTCGTAAATGGTTTAGTTCTTCTTGTAAGTAGCCTGGTTCACAAATATTATTGGCCCTATCCACTAGTGTTTTTATGACCCCCCTCTTTTGCCTAGGGTGGTGGTTTGAGTTCTTATGGAGGTAGCGATCGGTATGTGTACCTTTTCTGTAGACCTTATGGCCTAAGGTCCCATCCGCCCGTTTGATAACTGATACATCCAAGAAGTTAAGTTGTCCATTCTTCTCCTTCTCCATAGTAAATTTAATCTTTGGGTTGATGCTATTTAAGTGTACCAGAAAATCATTCAAGTCAAGGAAGACTTGAATGATTTTCTGGTACACTTAAATAGCATCAACCCAAAGATTAAATTTACTATGGAGAAGGAGAAGAATGGACAACTTAACTTCTTGGATGTATCAGTTATCAAACGGGCGGATGGGACCTTAGGCCATAAGGTCTACAGAAAAGGTACACATACCGATCGCTACCTCCATAAGAACTCAAACCACCACCCTAGGCAAAAGAGGGGGGTCATAAAAACACTAGTGGATAGGGCCAATAATATTTGTGAACCAGGCTACTTACAAGAAGAACTAAACCATTTACGAATGGCCTTTGCGAAAAATGGTTATACAAAAAACGAGATTAATCGAGCACTTCACCCAAATAGAAAAATGCCTAAAAATAGGAGACAGCAACAACCATCAGCTGGAAAAGTATTTCTTCCGTTCATCCATAATATCACGGATCGCATTGGAAAAGTACTAGCCAAGTTTCAGGTAGAGACCATTTTTAGACCTACTAAGAAAATTAGTGAATGCCTAAGATCAACAAAAGATGCTCGTCACCCCCTAGCCACTCCAGGGGTATATAAAATTCCGTGTAGTTGCGGCAGGGTTTACATAGGAACTACAAAAAGAAGCATCAATACACGGTTGACGGAGCACAAAAGAAACTGTCGCTTGGGACATATCGACAAATCGGCAGTAGCGGAACATGTTTTTAAGGATGGAGATCACGACATAAAATTTGGTGAAACAAGCGTGCTAGCAAGGACGTCGCACTATCATACACGTATGTATAGAGAGGCAATTGAAATCCACAAACATCAATACAATTTTAATCGTAAAGAAGAAGGATTAAAATTGGATAAGATATGGCGGTCGACGTTGCATCAATCACGTGACAATCGATTGCCTGCAATCGAGAGAACAGACGATAGCCAGAGATAGCTGCACATCGACGCCATGTGACGTGTGGTGGCGCCCCCTACGATCTCTATATAAGCGGCGGCCCCAGCTCCTAGCAGCCAGTCGTCGACTCACCTCGGAAGATGTTCTCCGTAGTTGAGAACGAAACGTCAGGGAGAAGAAATTCTACAGATCGACCACGGCAACTTAGCCCGGAAGAGTTTACTGATAAAGACGCCGGCCGTGAAAGCCTACATGGAATGACATAATATACTGTTCAGCTTCAACTTCCGCACGTGTCCGTTGTTCGTGTCAGAAAAGAAGAGAGGGTGGAATTCTTCATTAGGGCTGGATGTACTGTTCGAATACATGATCCGAATACTGACGTGCAGATTCGCTATCTGGTTGAATGGGTATAATATCTTTAGATGAGCTTTGCGAGTGGTTTTACAGCTTGATCATCGTTGAATTTTAACACTCACGAAGAGACCAAACGGCAATCAGATTTTTACAATTTTTTATGTTTGTGATATGTAAATTTCAGAACTGAAATATCCCTCAGCACAAACAACTCAATGCATCTGTAAAATATTCCCAAGAAAATCGGCTTTTGCAGTTTTTCGACTAACTTTAATATCATAAAGGAAGAGGAGTTTTTCGACAGAAGATGTGACTCTCTGAAGCAATTCTTGCATGGCCCGTCGGAGTCCAGTGTTCAATTCCTCACGAACGCAAATTTTTTGAAAGGGTGCAGGTATTCCGTGAAGAGTAAAATAATTAAAGACGAGTTATCTGTTCGGTCATTATTTTTTTTTCCTCTTTTTTTTGTTGCTGTTCAATTCGAATCCTAAATCATTTAAACATAAAATTCATAAAATGTAGGCGGACACATACCTAACTGTCATTTTTATGAAATTGTCCGTCTTTTTATTTCTAATTACATATAGCCCACTGACATCCAGTTTTTATTGCAAATTTAAGTTCGTAATTGTCGATCGTTCGTAAAAGACTGCTAGCAACCATTGTTAAAATGGAAAAGAAACGCTGCAAATTACTTTTTTCATCTTTATGTATATTGTACTTCATGGAATTGCTAGCAGAACACGCAATTTTGTTTAGAAATTTGCGTGAGCCTGGAATGGAACTCAGGACCTCCACTTGGCATGTGATGAGTCTATGATAGAGCCAAACCGCCGGTCGAAAACCTCTTTCCTTCCCTGTAGGTTTACTCAAGAATTTTTGAGAGATGCATAGAACTGCTTTGGTTGATTCATATGTGAGTCCAAAATTTCAAGTAACGTAGTTATAAAAACTACAAAAGTACTATTGCCATATGGTTCGATGAAAACGTAACTTGTACCCGTATGTCGCACGTAGTTGCTTTCCCTTCCCATTACACGTCGTTGAAGTACCACCTCACGCTCCGCTGTAGCTGACCAACTGATTCGCTGATTAGCCAGAACACACCTACCTAATAGCCGGTATGTTCACCTTTGGCACGGGTAACAGTGGCTACGCATCGTGGCATGGAAGCAATGGTGCCTTGGTAGGTCGCTGGAGGGTGATGACACAACATCTGCACACACAAGTCAACCAACTCCAGTAAATTCCTGAAAAGAGGGGTTGAGGGGTAGGGGGTGGGGGGTGGGGGCGGCGATGAGCTCTAAAGCCATGCTCAATCACATTCCAGATTTGATCAGTATGGTTCAGAACTGGCGAGTTGGGGAGCCAGCACATCAATTGGAGCTTACCATTGTGTCCCTCTAACCTCTCCATCAAACTCCTGGTCTTGTGACATGGCGCATCATCTTGCTGAAAAATGGCACTGCCGTCGGGAAGCATGATCGTCACGAAGTGCCGTACGTTGTCTGAAATCAGTGTACGATACTCCTTGGCCATCATGGTACCTAGAACTAGCTCGCCTGACCCACGGATGACCACGTGAATGTTCCCCAGAGCATAATGGAGCCGCCGCCAACTTATCTCTGTCCTGCTGTACTGGTGTCAAGAGGCTCTTTCCCTGGATGACGACGGATTCGCGCCTTCCCATCGGCATGGTGAAGAAGGCACCGGGATTTATCAGACTGTGCAGTGCTCTACCACTGCGTCAACGTTCAGTGCCGATGATCACCTGTCCATTTCAGTCGTATTTGCCGAATCGTTATAATAACATTGGCTTATGCATTGGTCGTCGGCTGCGGGGGCCTGTCGTTAGAAGTGTTCGGTGCTCTGTGTGTTCAGGCACAGTTGTACTCTGCCCAGAATTAAAGTCTGACGCCAATTCCGCCAAAGTTCACCACCTGTTCTGTTTTATCAGTCCGCCCAGCCTACGACGTCTGACATCTGTAATGAGGGGTGGTCCAACAGCAACACGACGTCTGGACGTGGCTTCACGTGTTGAAGCCACTCACCACAGCACTCCTCTAATATCTCACAAGTCGTGCAGTTTCCGAAATGCTCGTGCTGAGCCACCGAGCCCTCACAATCCGCTCTCGGGCAAGCTTAGATAGAACGCGCGCCTTCCCCATTCTACGCAGGGACAGCACACTCACTGAGACTGCATACGAGGTGCGAAAATAAAGTAATGAGACTGATCTTCTTTGCAAGATGTGGCAACCCTGCAGCTTGCGTAGGCACAATATCTTTGAGCTTGGTCTACAAGCTGATTCTAGTCCAAGCGGCACATCGATGCAACTGCTCAGTCGTGATTTTTGCTGCAATAAGTTAACACGTGTTTGTGTCTCTCATCACGGAAATGGAACCGCACAATACTGCGCAACGGTATGCCATTTCTTTTTGCGTCAAACTGGGTGAAAACGCAACGACAACTTACGGTAAGCTTCAGAAGGCTTTTGGAGAGGTTATGTCAAGAGCTCAAGTTTTTCGTTGGAATAAAATGTTTAGTGAAGGCAGAACGAATGTTGAAGATGAAGACTGCAGCGGACGAGCATCAACCTCACCGACGGATGTCAACTTGGCCAGGGTGCGTGAACTCGTACCATCTGATCGAAGATTATCCGGGGAAATGCTTGCAGAAGAACTGAACATCAAGCGAGAAACGGTTCGTCTAATAATAGCTGAAGATTTTGGTATAAGAAAGATTGGTGCAAAAATGGTCCCCAGAAATCTTACACCACAACAACGAGAAACACGGAAAAATGTGGCAGCCGATCCATTAGAGCAAACAGAAATCAATACAGAATTGTTGAGCAGTGTTAACGCTGGTGATGAAAGTTGTTTTTTTCAGTACGATCCAGAGGCAAAACGCCAAAGTTCGCAATGGTGCTCAAAGGGATCACCCAGACCAAAAGAAGCTCGCATGTCAAAGTCAAAAGTGAAATGCATGCTCGTGTGCTTCTTTGATTCCAAGGGAATTGTTCATAAAGATTGTGTGCCTCCTGGACAAACAGTTAACCAATATTACTGCAAAGAAATTTTAAAAAGACGTCGTAAAAGAGTTCTTCGTGTTTGTCCCAACATTGCTGATAATGGGATTCTGCATCACGATAATGCACCATCCCATACTGCTCTGTCAGCACAGAAATTTTTAACCTCGAAACAAATTTCAGTACTACCACAGCCACCTTATTCATCAGATATCGTTCTGTGCGACTTTTTTCTATTTCCAAGAGTCAAAACGGCGGTCAAGGGACACCATTTTCAAACAACACAAGCTGTGACGAGATTCTCCGAGGATATTACAGAAGATGAGTTCCAGAAATGTTACCATTAATGGCAGAAGCGCTGGAAAAAGTGTGTGCAATCAGAAGGGAACTACTTTGAAGGAGACAACACTAAACTTGACTAAAACGGTAAGCAACATTTGTTTTCACGTCAGTCTCATTGCTTTATTGTCGCACCTCGTACACCGTGCGTGTGTCTGACTAGGAGTCATTCCTCGCCAGGTGACGCTACTGTCGCCTGGACGGCTTTACATCGATAGCAGGTTGTGGTCATAATGTTCCGTCTGATCAGTGTATGTTTACAATTAGCCACCCATCTGCTACATTTTAGTTGAAATGTTAGTATTTTTATAAACATCAGTTCCCAGATTTCTCAGCCAACTTTTGGAGAATCAAGTAGCATGAAAAAAGTCTCGAAAATGGCGGGAAATTCTAGAAATTACAAGTTGCATGTAACATGTAATAATTGTCAGCTGCTGGCATGACGGCGTGCCTAAGTGTCTGGGCGTACGGCTCGACCATTACCATTCCAGCCAGTTAAAGACGCGCGTTCACTATCTGGCATTACCTGCTGTCATAAACAAATCCAAATCTGCACGTACGAGGGGTCTGCATGAAGTAAGTCGCACATCATTAACCCGTGAACACGAAAAAGGGAAAAATGTTACATTGCTACTAAACCATCGTATATGGTATTAGTTCAAATTTTATTCGAAGAAAGTCATAATTTAGCATACGCATTAGTTAATTACAACTATTAGATCTCCAATGGTATGTTTCATACCTAATTATGTACAAAAGTCCTGTTTTATACACTACTGCAAATGTTAATTTTACGAGGGTTTAGTAGTCTAGGGTTATGAAAAGCCAAGTAAATTTTATTGAATGCTGAACTACACTGTTTTTGAATACATTCATCAAGTCTCTATAAACAACGATCGGAATTTTCTCTGTAAGCAACAGTGGCAACTTTCTGTGCAACTTTCTGTCAATCGTTATATACCTAGACGAGAAACATCCGCTCCTTGGTCACGAAGGCATTCGAGAACCGCTGAATGAACGTGCTTACCACTGGAAAATCTTCTTCCGTCGAGATGTTGTTCCTTCTGCTTACCGATAATATGGAACCCGCGTGGTGCAGGATCTGGACTTACCGACAAGCACCACTCACGTCTGTGCGGCCCTGGTCAAATTTTTGGGACCATTTCACTATGGCTGGAACTGGCCTTGCAATTGGCCATTATACCACCAGAATTTTTCGGTAAATCTGTGGGCAATTTAGACGTTTTTCCCACAGGAAACACACTCTTACGCGTACTTCAACATTGGACTACGTTTCCAGTTACTGCGCCTTTTCAGTTGCACACTGTAATGCATCATCTGTCCGTACCGCAGCAGAAGCGTGTAGTGCAGGAATCACGGAACATGCGCCACTACTGTTGCGCAATTGTCTTAGTGTGCAACTACATGAGTGATTAACTCTCCGAAGCCCACAGATAGTTAAATAAGGGAGGCAGAAAGCGAAAGATACTCAGCTACAGAAATAAACTGGCTCTCCGAATGTAGACGAAAACGACAGGATTACACGCTCGAGCAGCTATAAACGCTTGTTTACAGTCAAATGTTTGGTGAAATACCTGTAATGAATGGTAAGTACACACTACGATTCTTTTGAATTTTTTTTATACAAATTTTTCATTTCTCAAACATGTTGCATTTATAGTTTTTAAATTAATTGCACGACACATCTACTTCTCAAATTTTCTGCCATGTGGTTTTCACATACTATATTTCTCCGAACTGCAGGTTCTTGGACGTTATGCTAAAGCGATGTACTAAGCACTGATTCAAAGAAAGTATCATCGTAATTACTAAATTAGATACTTTATTATTTTTTATTATTATGTGCGATTAGATCCTACTGAATCAAGCAAAGCTTTTTGATTCTTTTTTCTTTTTTTTCCACACTGCTCTCATTTTTTCTGCATGGGCTCTCGTCCTTTCCTCCGTCCATTTTGTTCCTGCTTTCTTCGGAGCTTCGTTCTCTGACTTAACTTCCCATCTGTCAACTTTCTGCTTAAATCTCTTTCTGTCCAAAATATCTGAATAATTTATCTGAACTTTTTGTAGCTCCTTTTTGACCTATTTTATCCAGGGTATAGTTTTAAGTTCTTCTATATATTTAAGAATTTTGTGCGTAAGTATTGTTTTGGGAAGCTTAGAGACGTGCCCATAAATTTTAAATCGCCTTTTTCTAATGTCTGCTGCAAGGTTGGACAATTTCTCAGCTGTTTGAGGAGATTGTAGTCTATAGTCCTCTTCCGTTTTCTTTGGCCCTAGTATCTTACTGATGATTTTACGTTCTTCGTTTAATAAGTTTTCTAGGGCACCTTTTATGTAGAGTTTCACTGGGATACAGGACTTCAGGTTTTAATACTGTATTATAGTGCCTAATTTTAATGGTTTTGGACAAGAATTTTTTATTGTACGCCTTGCAATTTCTCCCATAGACTGTTTTTAGTTTTTGGAGGCGAATGTTTTATGCCATTTTCTCTTGCCCCATAGGTTCAAGGACTTCACCTAAGTATTTATAATATGTGACTCTATTGACATGACCGTATCTTGAAGTCAAGTTTTGGATGTCAGCATTTGTGGCGATGAACTCCGACTTTAGGAAAGATACTTGCAGACCAACTTTCTCTGCACATTCTTTAAACGTTTCAACCTGTTCGATTTCTGTTATCTCATCATCCGATAGTAAGGCTAAGTCGTCAGGAAAAGCTAAACATGAAATTCTTTATCATCCTTGACTCGCCCCATCTGTATAGCTTTCCAGCAGTTTTTATTCTTCAATTCCTTTTCCCATTTCCGACGACCTTGTCCAACACAAGACTGAATAGGAGAGGAGACAGACCATCACCTTCTCGGTCTCCAGTTTTGATCAGGAAGGGTTTCGATATTTCACCCATGAATTTCACCTTGGAGGTAGTATCGGCCAATGTTTCTTTGATGAGGTTAAGGATTTTTGGATCTAACCCTTAATCTTCAAGGATATCAAAAAGTAATTGTCGGTTAACTGAGTCGTATGCCATTTTAAAGTCAACAAGCTTAGTTTCTTTGATTCTTCTGGTGTCAAATTTCTGCTGGTGCACTTTCTTGTTTTGGACTCTCTTTGGGGTAAATTTCATTTTTATCCGTGTTAGATAGTGACCTGAATCTGTGTTTTTCCTCTACGGACTTGTATGTCATGAATTTCCTTCTGTAGAGGGTACGAGATGGCAACATGAACAATCTGGTATTCACCGAGCTCTTTTATTGGAGATCTCCAGGTCTTTTGTTTTCGAGGGTTCTTCCTCTATGATTTTAAGGTTGTTTTGTTCGCATAGTTCGATAAGCTTTTTTCCGATTTTGTTAGTAAAATTATGGCCGGGATTAGTATTACATTAAAATATTTTATTTTTATTAGAGTTAAAATCGTAGACTCAAAATTGCAGTTCTCGTGTTGTTAAGAAGAATCATACAATGTTCCTTCAGACACGCATGCAAGTCCGAAGGAACATTACTCGCATCTGGCCGGCTATCCTGAGTTAGGTTTACCGTGATTTCCCTAAATCGCTCCAGGCAAATATCTTGTTGGTTCCTTTGAAAGGGCACTGCCGACTTCCTTCCCCATCCTTCCTTAATCCGATGAGACAGATGACCTCGCTGTTTGGCCCACTATTCGCAAGTCAACCATTTAACCCGAAAGAACATTGCTTCGTTCTTCTTTTCAACAAGCTAACTGCAGTATTGTATTTATCCGCCGATACCAGGCAGCGGCTTTCAATTAAAATATCCTCCCCTGTACGGGAATCACATAATGCGTGTACGAGTACAGGTTATGACCCAGGAACGACGACATATTGAAGATTCGGTCAGTTTAGCACGGATAGCCGAAGCAGTAATCCGCGCCTGTTACCGTCGCGCCTTGTCACTCACAGTCGACCCCGCCTCCCGACCCCCCTCCCCACTCCCCCTCGCCACCTATTTACTTTCTGACCGCGAAGACTCACGCTCTCACATGATTTAAGGGCATGTCCATTTACTACTTATTACGTGATGATGAGAAGATGGCCCTCGACTACTGGCAATATCTCCAAGGTAATCACAGCTAACTTGAGCACACTCCTTACTATCACAAACTCTTCGCAAATTATTTGCGCAGTGTCTTCGTAACCCCCGCCCCCCCCCCCCCCCTCCTCTCCAGAGTTGGGAAGCACCGGGCAGAGAACGACCCCGTGCGGAACTTGATACGTGGCGAAATGATTATCGAATTGGTACTACCAAACATCGTCCACAGATGGAAAGCGCTCATGTGACGGCGTGCAGGATATGTTTTTCATCATTATTTTGTTATCCTTTGTGGTCGGTGTTTAAGCAATATAACTGTACCAATTTCTATGCTATTATTATTTGTTCTAAGACTTTTTGAATTCACCCGTGTGCTGGAAGAGGGCCGAGTGAAGAACATGTGACTAAATTTTACTTCCTGTTGAGGTGATTTATATTATTAAACTGTTTACAATGTCTTCTCTGTGAGGGAAATTTTGAAGTTTCGGGGAAAGAAATAAAATTAAAAAGATAAAATAAAGTCGGTGGGGACGTTTCCAGGGACGGGAGGGTCTTCCCTACCCTATCTCTACCAACCTGAAGCTATAACAAAAGAAGCGGTTATGGCAACCGCTCGCGTAAAGTGGGAAACCTGGATTCGAGTTCTGGTCCGGCACAAATTATCATTGTCGTCATTCCTTTAAACAGCTGAAGATTGTTCGTATTCGCAAACGCGTATACATGTCATGTAAAATAGTAGACATTTGTGACAAGTGACAGCAAGTGATATTTTTTTATTGATGGTGGGACGTGCGGAGTGATAGTAAAAAATCAGACACCCCGTCCCATTACTCCCATACTCCGGGATTCAAACTTGCGTTGCTGAAAATCTCGCTTTTTAAATTGTAAATAAATACTTTATGTGTAGTGGGGGATAAATAGCTTCTAAATACCAGGGCGTTCCGGAAAGTAATACCATCGAATTTCTTATTTGAAAACTCTTAAAGCTTCTTAAATAAAACAAACGTTATTAACATTCTAAATCTTTGTTTTTCATGTCTACATATTTATTTCTTACCGTAGTCACCCTGACGTCGAACACATTTCTCCCATCGAGGACGAGTTTGTTGATACCGTCACTGTAGAATGTTTGACTAGACAGAGCTACAACCTCAGCTCTGCTTGCACCACCTCATCAATATCGAAATGAAATTCTCTACGATACTGCAGTACCTATGTTATTTTGGTTACGAGGCATGCATGCATGTCCAAAGGAACAGGCACTGCGGCCATTGCAGCCGTAATGAAATACATTAAATGAATTCGCTATTGGGAATAAAGACAACCATTGGCTGTAGAATCGAATGACGACAATGAAACTCTGTGCCGGGCCGGGACTCGAACCCGGATTTCCCGCTTATCTCGAACTTCCGCCTTAACATTTGGCTATCCGTGAACGACACACGGCCAAATCCAAACAGCCATGCGTCTACGACTTTTACTCACACTTCCATTACGTATATTCCCTTGCAGGTCAGACGTTGTACTTGAATGTATGGATGCATGTTCAAAGTAACTTTGCATCGTAATCAGAATAACCAAGGCTCCGCAATATTGTATGTATCTGCCGATAGCGGGCAAGCGACTTCCGAGTACAACGTCTGATCTGTTATGGGAATACACATAATGGATGTACGAGTAAATGAAGACGCACGGTTGGCGACATATGGAAGTTTGGGATCTGTCTGTAAGTCGTGCATGAATAGCCAAAGACGAAATAGTGGACAGGCGTTGTGCAGTGTTTGAGATTTACTGCAGTCGTATTCGTGAAGAGGTGACTACAAGAGCCCGTTTTATCATAAATATTAGGCCATTCTATTGTTTCCCTAAATTACTTCCAACGAACATCAGGATAAATTCTCTGAATTGGCCACAGCAGGTTATCATCTACATCCAAGTGTAACTAAGCAAGTGTTAATAATGAAATGTATACGAGGAGAGATGTTTAGAATGGCACTAGAAACAATCGTACAGGCATTGGTAAATACCAGTAAAAATTACATTAACAATAGCACCATTGAGGATTGTGTGTCGTATTAAGACGTCTGCATTATCTTAGAATCTTCCGCCGTAGCAGGCTATCTTCACTGAGAGACGTCTTTCGGAAAACTTAACAATATCACGATGCTTGTTTTCGGGAGCAACGTATTTAACTTCGTTCCACTATATGCGATATACATTGTGTCTTACGGAAGATTTTGACATCAGTATTTCAAGATTTCCGCCTGGCGGCCGTACTGTAGAATTTCTGTCTTTTGGTGCAAAACAGAATGTGAAGAACGTTGTTTATTGATGTAAGTTTCTTGCACCAGTCCTCACATGTGTATATTGGAATTTTCCACCAAGAGGTTGTTCCGGGATGATATTATTCTAGAAAATTAGTGACTCGAAGGAGGAAGAAAAAATTGTAGCATCTTGCAGAAGAAATGATAACTAATTTCGCAGTATTATTTTCATCGGTTACTTTTATTATTAAGGTATGATTTGATAAATAGCGGGATTATTGCAACTGCTTTGTACAAACTTTGGAACTGATTCAACGAACTGTTGCTAGTGGCCATTAATTGGACAGTTTCATATGTCCCGTAGAAAAAGATAAAGACGAGTAGCGCTTAAAGACAAATCATCTTTATCAAAAAGTTGTCTGTAAGCCAATGAAAAAACGAGCGGAATATAGTTGATGGGGTGTATGCGACCACTGAAGACCTTTTGTTACTGACTACATGGATTTAAGCATGGCAGTACTCACAAAGTAGAGCAGATATGTTCCAGTAATGTCTCTTTTGAATGAACGCTGAGAAAAATTCATGGCATTGTGCTAGATCTGAGTGTTCTGCGGAGCATTAGTGTTCGGTACATCTAGATTCTGAGTGCACGGTGGGTGCCAAGATGCGCGTCGAACTGAAACCGGCTGACGTTTAAAATTTAGCCACTGGTTTCTGCTCGTGTTTAATACACCACACACACGAGCACTAGCCCATCTTTGTGGACTGCCAGCATGCAACTCCCATTTCCACTCGGAACTAGTTGGGTCAGCATCCTTAACATAAATAAAACGGCTACTGTGGACATGACACTGTGATGAAAGCAAAGCCGGCAGTGGTGGCCGAGCGGTTCTAGGCTCTTCAATCCGGAACCGTGCGCCTGCTATGGTCGCAGGTTCGAATCCTGCCTCGAGCATGGATGTGTGTGACGTCCTTAGGTTAGTTAGGTTTAAGTAGTTTCTAAGTCTAGGGGACTGCTGACCTCAGATGTTACGTCCCATAGTACTTAGACCCATTTGAACCATTTTGAACGAAAGCAAAAGTATTTAAATGTTACCTGTACATAACATAAGTGGCCCCAGGAATGAGAATAAGGTACTTTCAAATACCATGAGTTACTCCCTGGCTTTATGCAGATGAAGTTATCGACAATAAAGTATCACCTGAAAAGAAAATCTCCACAGTTACTCGGTCAGTCCTTGAAAGATATACAACATCCTCAGAATTTTATGAAAAGTAAAATTTTGCATTCACAACTCGCAAAAACAGTGTTTGCTATGATTGTAGTGCCAATGGATCAGAATTTTAATCAGTCAACTCATACCTGGGCGGAATTAGTCTGTTACCGAATGAAATAGAACGATCACAAAGATTCAGTTGTAAGCGAAGTAGATGGAGGACTTGGTATATTTGCAGGATATTGGGAAAACAGAATGAGTCTACAGGTGATTTCTCGCAATGTTCGTATGACCCATCCCAGATGATTGCTCAAGTATGTGGGAACCATACCAAACACGACTAATGGGATATTGAAGGCAAGCAAAGAAGGGCAGCTCGAATGGTCACAGAGTCGTTAGTGAACGTTTCTGAGATGCTGGAAAATCTGAACTTGCAAACGCTTGGAGGTAGAGGCAACCATCTTGCGCTGGACTTACGACTAGGACTGGTATAGGATACCCACCGCCACGCACCGTGCGGTAGCTTGCGTAGTATGTGTGTAGATGTAGATGGACCGCGAAGACAAGATTACGCTATCATTCTTTACGCTCCATTAGTGAATGGGAGGTTAGGAAACTTAATATGTAGTAGAATGGTATGAAACTGATGCCATATACTGTATAGTGATTTGCAGAGTATAGATGTACATGTAGTTATGAGTCTCTGATATCGAATCGTTATCTGCTGCTCTGAATGAGTTAATGTATTTCGTATCCTGACACTGGTAACATGCCTATTTCATCTCAAGTATCTGTGTAGCAGTTTACACTTCCTGTCCGCCAGATTTCCAAGTTGTGTGTCGACATCTTTAGCTCAAAACTAGATTGAGCTACAATGTTAAGTCCAGTGGCAATCGTCCTTGGCCGGCCTCTGTGGCCGAGCGGTTCTAGGTGCTTCAGTCCGGAACCGCGCTGCTCCTACGGTCGCAGGTTCGAATCCTGCCTCGGGCATGGATGAGTGTGATGTCCTTAGTTTGGTTAGGTTTCAGTAGTTCTATGTCTAGGGGACTGATGATCTCAAATGTTAAGTCCCATAGTGCTTAGAGCCATTTGAGCCATTTTGAGCAGACGTTCCTTGCTAATCGTTGGTCTTGAACCTGTTGACTGCCTTTCTATGAAGTTTTACTCCATCAATGCTTGTTCTAACTTCCATTATTTACCTTATTTTCAATTCTGTGTTGTGACTTTCTTTTCAGGTTATTTCTAAGGAGACTGCATTTTTTTGCACGTTTCCGGTATACTGTTCTTATGATTATAACGCTATTCAGCCATACAAGACTGTACCCAGCACCCCGCACCAGTACCGCTGTAAGAAGGCGTAAAAGGCTCAGATCTCAGACAAGAAATTTTCGAAAGTCTGCGGAGCAATGGCCTACGTCGGTGACGAGAATTTGGCGCTTCCTGCGTCTGGCACAAACATTACCTTCTACTGACTTTCACTCCAGCTTGCTCCACTCGCCAACATACGCAGTTTGCATTATAAACGGGCAGTCGGCGAAGCTATGAAGCGTTTCCTGTACCTTTCTCCTCTGATACTATTCGCTGATTACCTGGGTTAATTTCTACATTTTATTAGTAGCGAACATCTCGTTTATGTGAAATGAAACGGCTATCGTCAATGGCAGGCGGTCTTATTACGTACGAGACTTCCTATAACTGGCGAGACTAGTCACAGGTAACTGATTCTTGACTAAATCCGAGGCTTGGAAAAAGTTTCTTCTGATGCATCTGCTAACTATATGCTATATTCTACAAGTTGCGTTTATCCACTTTTTTGTTGTTTTTTTTTAATTCGGCGTACTTCGTTGTTCGGCCACTATTATTCCACTAACGGCGGTTCGTTCTGGGAGTATGTTGTGACGATTAGAGAAAGCATATCATAAGACCGGGTTGTAGCCTATACCCGATGTTATTCAATCTGTGTATTGAGCAAGCAGTAAAGGAATCAAAAGAAAAATTCGGAGTAGGAATTAAAAACCGTGGAGAAGAAATAAAAACTTTGAGGTTCTCCGATGACATTGTAATTCTGTCAGAGACCACATAGGACCTGGAAGAGCTGTTGAACGGAATGGACAATGTCTTGAAAGTTGGATATAAGATGAACATCAACAAAAGCAAAACGAGGATAATGGAATGTAGTCGAATTAAATCGGGAGATGCTCACAGAATTAGATTGGGAAATGTGACACTTAAAGTAATAAAGGAGTTTTGCTATTTGGGAGCAAAGTAACTGATGATGGTCGAAGTAGAGGATATAAAATGTGAACTGGAAATGGCAAGGAAATCGTTTCTGAAGAATAGAAATTTGTTAACATCGAATATAGATTTAAGTGTCAGGAAGTCGTTTCTGAAAGTATTTGTATGGAGTGTAGCCATATATGGAAGTGAAACGTGGACGATAAATAGTTTAGACAAGAAGAGAATAGAAGCTTTTGAAATGTGGTGCTACAGAAGAATGCTGAGGATTAGATCGGTAGATCACGTAACTAATGAGGAGGTATTGAATAGAATAGGGGAGAAGAGGAGTTTGTGGCCCAACTTGACTAGAAGAAGAAATCGGTTGGTAGGACATATTCTGAGGCATCAGGGGATCACCAGTTTAGTACTGGAGGGCAGCATGGAGGGTAAAAGTCGTAGAGGGAGACCGAGAGATGAATATACTAAGCAGGTTCAGAAATATGTAAGTTGCAATAGGTAATGGAAGATGATGAAGCTTGCACAGGACAGACTAGCATGGAAAGCTGCGTCAAACCAGTCTGTGGACTGAAGACCACAACAACAACATCAGAAGAGTGTTTGGTTCCGCTGGAAACATATGACTGATGTTCAGAAGAAGAGGTACGAAGCAACACTTTGGCCATGACTGAACTCTCTATTCAAAAGAAAAAATCAGATAACTATGCCACTGTTTCATGAGCTGTAGGATCCCTGTTCCTGTGCCTCTGAACGAGCCAGTCCTCCGCTCTGTCTTTCAGTTCGCCGTCCGGGTTGAGGTGCTTCCCAGTGAGATTTTTTCTAGTGGACCAAAAACGTGTAAGTTACAGGGCGTTATGTCTGGTCTGTAGGGTGGTTCTTCAAGGTGCTCCCTCTTGAACTTGGCCATTACACTTTGTGTGAGCTTGGAGCCATGTGGACGCCCGTTATCGTGGAGCAGTATACTCCCTCCGTGAGCAGGCCATGTCGTTTGGTCTTAATGGACTTGCTTAGGCTACGAAGTGTCTCACAGTACATGTCAGTGTTAATGGTTTTTCCGTGCTAGAGGAATTCGATGAGTATCGGACCTCGAACGTAGAAAAATACGAGGAGTATCACCTTGCCTGCTGAGGGCGCAGCTTTGAGTATTTCATGGGGAGGTAACGACACTACTTTCGCGTCCCTAGATGTCTCAGTACGTTATCCCAAAGCGGCATATGCAAATTTCAACCGTTTTGGTTGTTACGAGATTTCGTACCTTTTCATTTGAGTGCTCCTTGTATATTATCCACACCTAGTTGTGACCCGTTTATACAACGTATCTGGCGTTTATGAAGATCAGCAGAGTAGGAAAAGGCACTGCGTAGAACGTCTAGGAATTGTGACATAGCGATAGCAGTCCATTGTAGTAGCTGTAACGAAAACCGCACAAAGGTTTAAATTGTAGTAGTGGTATATAATTATGAAGATTTTATTGTTTTCGAAGAGGAGAGGAAAAACTGTTCTGGGAAGAATGTTCGTGCGTAACATTCCTCCTGATATTATTTTTAACCTAACCAATCAATTTTCACAGAAGTGAACAACTGAGCTCAGTTCCTGCAATTTCTCATTCAATATTTCATGTATATTAGCTTAAAAAAAGGCCGCAGTTTAACTGAACTCTGCTCTTGCTTAAGGACAAACTGTGTACTCGTGTTTCGCTGTTCCTTTGACTAGGCGCATTCCTACCTCTAATGAGCAGCGTATCCGACTCGGTATTTACACTGCAAACTTGTCAGGCCTGCTTTTGGCTTTGTTAACATGAAGGCAAACGCTACAGTACATACTCACAACTTCCGCAACAAACAGTCCATCCAAAAGAAGGCAAAATCATTGAAAATATTCTCTGACGGAAAATCAGGTATAAGTGAAGGCTAAGTAAACCAGATACCGATCTCCACCTTGCATTCTCGACGTAGTAGATACTTTGCATGAGGGCGTGCTGAAAAGCAATGTCATCGAATTTTTTACGCTAAAATACTTAAAGCTTTTTAAATAAAACAGACTTCAAGAACATTCCACATCTTTATTTATGTCTACATATTTGTCTCTCAACAAAGTGACATTGGTGAAGAACACATTTCTCCCAACGAGAGACGATTTTGCTAATAGTGTCCCTGTAGAAGTTTGACTTAGTTGACGGAGCCACAGCCTCACCTTTGCTTGCTTCGGTTCATTACTGTCAAAGTAAAGTCCTCGAAGATGTTCTTTAGGTTTCTGAAACCGACGAGAATCGGATGGGGTCATGTCGGGATTGTATGAAGAATGTTTGATGACAGTGAACCGAAGGCGTGGGATTGTTGTGGATGTCGCCGCGCTCGTGTGTAGTCTGACATTGTCATACTGACAGAGAGAGGTGCTCTGTGTGTGTATGAACTCTTCCAATTCGAAAATAGATTGCAGCATGCTGTTTCAGAAGCACCGACATAGTTACGATACAAACCGCCGTTTTACAATCTGCAGTTGGGAGCCATCTAGTGGCAGAGGATTGGAAATAAGTAAACATGAGGAATAAAGATGTAGATTGCTAATAACGTTTGTTCTATTTCAAAAGCACTAAGAGTTTTCAGTATGCTTTCGTATCTTCCTAATTCCTTTAAATGTCTGAGATAGCCTGCTCAAAAAGCGGCCGAGTATCATCAGCTTGGGAACAAAGGTACGTCGTTATCGTCATGACATTAAAATGTGAAGAACACAAAAGGTAGAATGAAATTTTCATTCCACAGCGGAGCGTGCGCTCATATGAAACCTCCTGGCAGATTAAAACTGTGTGCCGGACCGAGACTCGAACGCGGGACCGTTGCTTTTCGCGGGCAAGTGCTCTGCCAAGTGAGCTACCCAAGCGCAACTCACGCCCCCTCCTCACAGCCTTAATTCCGCAAGTACCTCGTCTCCTAGCTTCCAAAGTTCACAGAAGTTCTCCTGCGAACCTGTGAGGACGGGGCGTGAGTGTCGCTTGGGTAGCCCAGTTGGTAGAGCACTTGCCCGCGAAAGGCAACGGTCCCGAGTTCGAGTCTCGGTTCGGCACACAGTTTTAATCTGCCAGGAAGTTTCATATCAGAGCACACTCCTCTGTAGAGTGAAAATTTCATTCTAGAAACATCCCTCAGGCTGTGGCTAAGCCATGTCTCCGCAATATCCTTTCTTCCAGGAGTGCTAGTTCTGCTAGGTTCGCAGGAGAGCTTCTGTAAAGTTTGGAAGGTAGGAGACGAGGTACTGGCAGAAGTAAAGCTGTGAGGACGGGGCGTGAGTCGTGCTTGGGTACCTCGGTGGTAGAGCACTTGCATGCGAAAGGCAACGGTCTCGTGTTCGAGTCTAGGTCCGACACACAGTTTTAATCTGCCAGGAAGTTTCAAGACGAAAGATATTTACAGCGAATAACTAAATCTTTAAAGATGCTTGACTCGTTTAGGAAGACCTACAGAGCAGGTTTTAAAATGTTGCAACGTACATTTGCAGCTCTAACATGCCCTCTTCCATAAAACAATAAACAGCTGATACTTTATGTACCGTGCAAATAGTGGCGATGGGACCTGGCAGTCATCCAAAAATCTGGTTTCGGCGCATTGGGTGACAGAAGAGGCAGCTACGGGAGGGGATCTGTAGCGGAGTTGCGACCTCGCCTAACGCACGTGCGGGCGGCACTTGATCCAGCCGCGTGCAGTTGTGGGAGTGTGCGGGGGTAGCCGGCGCCAGTGCGACTACTAGCTGCTATTCGCGTGCCGTGTTGTCGAGCGGCGCGTGCCATCTCCCTGCAGGCCAGGGTCACCTTAAAGCAGAGCTGCGCCGCCACTGCTGGCGCAGTAAAGCCGACAGGCGAAGCCAGCGGCTCCCACGTACTGGACGTCTCCCGTCCGCCCAAGCGCAGATCCGAGGGAGAAGTGTGGTGATGGAGGGTCTTGAACCACCCACTCTCACACCGAAGAACATTTTTCGAAAAGTGTTTATAGTTTTACGCGTATTAATTTCCAGTTGTACTGTATAACTTTCGGGGTGAGGCAGTGTCGCGAAAACGGCATGAAATTAAAAAAAAATACAAGCTTCGTTTAACATGGGTTACTTTTTAGTTGTTGTTCTGAGGATTACCCCACGTAAATTCGTTTACGGTCTGACTGTCTGTAGAAAATATTGCAACCAGGAAAAGGGACACGTACCTAGCTATACATGCTGCCACAGCACACCTGACACGCTTCGTGAGTCGACAGTTGGAACAGCCAAACAGCAGGCTGAGGAAATGGGGAGACAGAAGGAGAAAGCCGCTCCAGAAAGAAAAATTCACAGAATAACCGACTTTTCCGAACATAGGAAGGGACGAAAGAAAGATACAGCGTCCTCCCCCCCCCCCCCCTCAACTCACTCCCCCCCAGCCCCAAAAATGGCTCCAAGCTCTATGGGACTTAACATCTGAGCTCATCAGTCCCCTAGAACTTAGAACTACTTAAATCTAACTAACCTAAGGACATCACACACATCCATGCCAGAGGCAGGATTCGAACCTGCGACCGTAGCAGTCGTGCGGTTCCAGACTTAGGCGCCTAGAACCACTCGGCCACAGAGGCCGGCCCTCCTGCTCCCCCCGCCCCTTCCCACTTCCGCATCTACAGATTTTCGGAAATTCCCGCTACAAAGTCCTAGGACTTGTGGAGGGAAGGGCGTACATAATATTTTTAAAAAGAACCCGTGTCCTGAAACGCACCGCTTACGTTCTACGGCGATTCAATTTAGACGGTTAACTCATCCATGTCTGTTTGAGGAACTGAATTAGGCGTGACGCAGTACAATTAATAGATAACAATTCGAAAGGAAACGTCACGAAACATCCATTTATCACTTAAACATATTTGTTTGTATTAACACCTAAACGTTATGTTCTGTACGTACAGTATGTTTTGGAATAACGTAAAGGTGTAATGTTTATGTTTTAATACAAACAAATGTGCCTAAGTGATAAATGGATCTTTCATTGTGTTTCCTTTCGAGTTGTTACCCAATAACTGCACTGCGTGACGCCTGACTCAGTTTCTCAAGCAGAA
Source organism: Schistocerca serialis cubense (assembly GCF_023864345.2). Classification (NCBI taxonomy): domain Eukaryota; kingdom Metazoa; phylum Arthropoda; class Insecta; order Orthoptera; family Acrididae; genus Schistocerca; species Schistocerca serialis. Next base: position 934,781,878 of record NC_064638.1, read on the forward strand.
GAGGATGAGATACACATCAATCCTCTGGAGGTCATTCTGCATATCTATCTGTCTTATGGGGTTGTTACGTTGCTGTAGACGCATTGAGTTCTGTCTGCAAGGATGTCTTGAATCGCGCCGCAAATCTGTTCCGATATCCGGTAAGCTTGCCCTTTTTTTTCACTAAACGGCACTGCAGAACTATCTAGCCGCAATGCGCACATATTTCATTTCACGTTGTTTCACGACGGAAATAGGCCAATATGTGCATGGAAGCTAACGAATGCATCTCCAGGACCATACGCATAAGCTAAAATTGCTGGAAATCTTAAGTAACACCGAACGATTATTTCACATCACGAAATTTGTGCTGCAGAAGTTGATTTTAGCCTTAAAAAACAAGAGAAAAACACGATAAAATGTAATATTGGGAAATATTGTCACTACCACATAATACGTTTGTTATATGTGTATTACAAGGCTACTGAAGTTGCTTCGCAAATAAGAGAAGCGTAACGCGTATGGCAATAAACAAACTGCATACAATTAGTTGTATAGACGGAAAATACCTCCAAGTGATTCAGGTAGTTATGGAGAAACGGCAGAAAAAAGGATAACTCTTCTCACACTTCCCCCAAACTTTCATGTGCGTTTAAGGTGCTTCTGTCGTGGAAAACAGAGCATGGAATCGGAAGGGCACAGAGTAAGCGAGAATTGTGCTGTAATTCGTTGTGTATCTCTTTTCTGTGTATATATCACTTCCTTTTTGGCGTCTTTGAGCGTGTGCGTCTCTTACTGCCTGTTTTATCTTGCAAGAAAATCTTCGACAGTCAATGTGAGTACGATGACGTCAATAAGACTGTTCATGCTTGGAATCATCGACACCATCGGTGCTCCAATTACGGCAAAAATTTGCAGAACTGTCTAATTTCCTTCTTAACGAAGTGTGTGACGCACCGGACGCACTCGGAACACTCCGATAAAAAAATTCAATTCATTCACAAGTGCATGCAGACAGCAAAGCGCGTAAGTTTAGCACTCGACCACAAATACAAGTAAATAACGCAGTTCCTGTAGTTTCTGTAGCAGGCGTGTGCAAAATATTTCGATAAGTACAGTTTCAATTCAGACATATAAGTCATTCGCTCCTGCTTGAGGAATTTAATTAGGCGTGACGCTGTACAATTAACAGATAACAATTCGAAAGGAAACGTAACGAAACATCCATTTATCACTTAAACATATTTGTTTGTATTAACACCTAAACGTTATGTTCTGTACGTACAGTATGTTTTGGAATAACGTAAAGGTGTAATGTTTATGTATTAATACAAACAAATGTGCTTAAGTGATAAATGGATTATTCATTTTGTTTCCTTTAGAATTGTCACCGATAAAACTAAAAAAAAAGAAAAAAAGACGCACCACGAAGGAATTATCCGAATGAGACGGATTTCGGTAAACGTGATGTACATGAACGGACAAACAAATGAACAGATTTTTGAAAAAAAAAGAGCTTCACAATTTGTGGAAGTCAATAACGCTTAGGTCAGCCTCTAGCCCTAATGCAAGCAGTTCTTCGGCTTTACATTGACTGACAGAGTTTTTGGATGTGCTCCTGAGGGATATCGTGCTAAATTCTATCCAACTGGTTCTTTAGTTCGCAAAATCCCAAGCTGCTTGGAGGGCCCTGCCCATAACGTTCGAACCTTTCTCAATTGGGGAGAGATATGTCGACCTTGTTGGTCAAGGTGGGGTTTGACAAGCATGAAGACAAGCCGTAGAAACTTTCGCTCCGTGCGGGCGCACATTATCTTAGTGAAATGTAAGCGTACTATGAAAGGTAACAGGGCGTAGAATATCGTGCAACGCATTACAACCAGTGGGGTACTGTTGTGAAATGGTGTGGCACCCCAGACCACCACTCCTGGTTGTTTGGCCGTATGGTGGGCGACAGTCAGGCTGGCACCATATCCTACCACTCGAGGGCTTCTCAAGCCACGTCTTCACTGGTCATTGGGGTTCAGTTAGAAGCAGGACTCATCACCAAAAACAATTCTACATCAGTCAATGAAATTCCAGACCACCTCGTTAATTTGACGATCTAACGAGCCAGCTGGACAGAATTTATCTCTAGATGCTTCAGGAGCACATCCAAGAACTCATGTTTAAGGTCCAGAGATGGACCAACGAGTTATTGGCTTGGAGATTTGTGAAGTTCTTTCTCTTGAATAAATCGTCCAATTTTTCTTAAACTGTAATCATTTGTATGTCCGTACATTTACATTACATCTACCAATTTCCGTCCCATTTGGATAATTCCTCCATGCTGCGTCTAATGTCTTAGGATGTTTTTATGGAGTAAGGACCATAAGAAGGAGGAGGCCATACTGGAACAGGACGTTATGCGATGCCACGTGAAGCCATAGTGTCAGGTCTGGGCAATGTGTCACACGGGAGCTAAGTACGTATCGTGACCATGTACGCTCAGGCGGGTGATACCAGCGCAGCGAAGTTATTCATTCACGAAGTTATTTCGAAAATTCTTACACGTATAAAGTTTAACTGTCGATTGCTACTGTCATTCACTCACAGTCCCACAGACTGGACTGTTGTATAATGGACATGTGCACTAAACGTTTTCTAAAATTTTTTCATTGTAGGTAGTCAATTTGTCGTGGAAAGCCTATGTATGTCACACGATGTGTTAGTGGTAGAGAGAGGTGGTGCGACGGTGAAACACAGGACTATATGTGAGAGCAAGTTTCATAAAGCCATAATAACATCGACGATGGTCTATCGGAGATTCTCCCCAGTGGTAACGATTGCTACTACATATGAAGGAAAAGAGGATTTCTTGGGCGGTGTTTGTGCAACGAAAGAAATAAAACCGTGACAGCTATGCACCAGAAAAAATGGGGGTGACTAGACACTCAGTAAAGCATGCTATCAAATTCTAGAGCAACTTCCGTAGCACTGAGCTTCAAAGACTATTTCAAATTTTGCAACTTTTCGAACTAAAGTGTCCACGGCAGCACCGTTAAACAACAGAAGAGCTGATATACAGACCACGCAGGCCACCACAAGTAATGCCCAGGTATGAACGCATTCACATTCAGTGAAACCGGTAGGTGGCATTCAAATTGACTTAGCAAATGAGTAAGATTCGCTTCTCGGGTGTATGCTAAGCTCCTTCTGACTTAGTGGATCTTCCACGCCATCCTACGTACATTCAATCCTGAAGCTATGCATAATTTACAATAGGATTTAATATCGTTACACTACATACAACAAGCTCAGTAGCTAATATTGAGGATTTATTCGGTCCGAATCCAGGTAGAAGAAAAAGTTACGTGATTAAATTTGGTTTATAAAGGATCGAGACATGATAACATGTTGTTGGTCACCGGACTCTACATCCATTGCCTTGCGTTGAATCTTAAACCTTTCAGCATCTTATAAAGTAAGGTTCCGCAACACTTTCATATGAGACAGTTGAGATCAATCCCTTTACTGCTGTCAGATATGAAATGGAGTTTGGGAAACTACGCACTTTTTCAGAGTTGATTATTTTTCAGGTGAAGGGGTAGGTGGACGAATTCATCGTGGCGGTGTTTGTGACAGATCTCTCTAAACCATTAAGCTTCCGGAGGGTGCGACACTATACGGGTTGTTGACGCAGGATAAAGAAGTCATCGGCTGCCGCTGAATTAGAGCAACGAAATGAATCTGTTCTGTCATGTTCTTCTTTTTCTTCGGCTGTCGACTAGGGTTGCTCCTGTTTGTCGGCTTCATTCCGTGGATGTACTAGACCAACTGCTGTCCCACCTCCTGGACGGTCGTATGAGTAGTGTTTCCGCTTACTGTCGTCCACGTTTATAAATTTTAGCATCTCTTGTGGGGCCTGTCCTTTCCACATGATCCTTCCTCTTTGTTTGGCTTGTCTTCATCCATTTATTTGCATGTGCTACTGGTACAGAATCATCAGCATAACATATAATATTTACCACTTTATTTCCCATTTTATAGCACGATTTCTTCCCCACGTTATCAGTGACGTGGTCCATTATTGAGTTGAACAGGAGTAGGCTTAATGAGTCATTTTGCCCAATTCCTTAATCTAATATAATATCATTTATTATCCTTCGTGCGTTTTAATTATCGTTTTATTACCTTTATATATATCTTCTACGGTTTTCACTTGATACTCTCTTATCGATTAAGGTTTGAATTATATCCTTCTCTTCTTTCTATCAAAGATTTTTGGCAAATCAATGAAATACAGGTAGATTGGGTTAGTAAATTCTATGGATTTCTCCACACTCTGTCTTAAAGCAAAAGAAGCATCTACGGTGTTCGTGTTCATCCTGAATCCTTGCTGCTCTGCTGCTATTTCAATATTATTCTGCATTCTGGCTCTGATTACTGATGTTAACAACTTTAAGGTGGTATCAAGCATAGTAATCCCTCTGTAATTATATAATACTTGTTTATCTCTTTTTTATCACTATTTTTGTAATACTTTCTTTCCATTCTCTTAATATCCTATCTTTCTTCATTATATTGTTAAATAAAGTATGAAGCTGTTGGTGTAATTCTTCTCTCCATATTTTGTCACTTTGTTTTGTATGCCATCTGGCCCTGGAGATTTTCTATTTTTAAGTCTTTTTCTGTTATAATTTTTGCACTGTGAATTTTAAGAGTAAGAACAACCGCATAATTTATTAGTAAATGCATGTACAGCTGGAATAATCTTCGAATGTTTCTTCGTCCAGAAGTAGTATATTTAATAGTTTCTATTTGCTACTTATTTTTTGTTAAGTACTCAGTCAGCTGAAGCACGCTATGATGATAAAGCGCACAATAGCTGGATGTGTCTTGAAACCCCACAGAATTGTATGTTTATTTTGTATTGTAACTAAATCTGTAAAACATAAAGAAATTTGCATATTCTGCTTGTATCGGAGACATTCAGAGTGCAGCGGATGCGACAATTTACATAATTATCTACGTGCTGTATGATTAAGTAAACAGTGAATTTTTCAGATCTTAATTGAACTTGTTCAACATTGCGCTTAATGCTTTATTTTCATAGTTTATATAGCTTCATCTGTTTTAAAATTAAGCCTAACCTGAATTATTTAGCATGTTGAACAAAATTGAACTGTATAAGGAACTACCGTACATACGACCAAATATTGAACATTTTACAATGCGCTGTTTAACCCCACTTGTATCATTTCTCGCGTGCAGCAGCATTCGTCTGAGTGACGTGATTTACCGGAATGGGTTAGGCGAAGACCTCAACCTTCTTTCTCGTCAAAGCTGTTTGCAAGTAATTTAAAATGATTTTAAGTTAGCGGACTTGTCAAAATGAATGCACATTGCGGCGATTGTCAATAGTCATTTAATCAAAGCAGCAGATGAAGGATCATTGCATACGTAATAATTTAGAATGGTTCGTGTTATTATCTAAGCAGTCAAACTTCGTGTAGGAAATTGCAGACGCAGAAGTCACTGAATATGGCCCATGGCCTTATGCCATGGCCTGGGTTCCCTCAATACACTGCGCCCAACTTCCTTGCATCGCGCCAGAGTATCCACGACCCAGGTTCTCACACGGGGCAGCGCGGCCTCTAGCAGTCCCATCCATGGTACGCTAGCCTGCCAGGACCCGAAGTGTTTGGCGATACACGTGAGTAATGGTAGACCTCAGCAGAGCAATGCTCACAATAGTCTCAACTCAGACCTTAGTGTTTCTAAATTTCATTGGCTTCTAAAAATACGTCCGGTACATATACCGTAAAGGAGGTCATGTCGGTATTATAACGTAGTAGTCATTCTAGTCTTTGTTAGACCCGTAATATGATAGATTCAGGGTGCTGGAATGGCAGTATATCTAAGACCTTGAGCTGCTGTGTCCAACAACTATATTTAAAACTGATTTTATTTGCATTTGGAGCTACTAACTTGCCGAACTTTGGCATGTGAAGATTCGTTAGGGAGACTTTGAAAAAGGAGTTAAATAACTCTGCGTGGAATGTAACAGGATTATCAGTAATATGAAGTAACAACGGAAACCGAATACAATTAAAACCATAAAATGTCTTCCGTTCCAGAGAGACAGAGCAGGATGTAAATTCAAGTGTTGACTTTTTAGTAAACAATAAAGCTAAAAAGGTTATAACAGATATTGTGGGAATCTCGGAATGAACAGTAAGATTTGTTGGTTTATGGAGCACCATATTCACCTTCTAATGAGATAGAAGGATTCTGCTGAGAGTTGCAGAAAGTAATAAATGACGGAAGATCGCACTACAAGGTGATAATGAGGGATTATAAAGTGAAACTAGGTCGATAAGTCAATAACGATCCTTCACTGAGACACGTTGGACAAGATACGAACTTTAACTGTAGTCATATGTTAGTAAAGTTACACAGCAAGAATAGTGTGTTTGTTCTTAACACATCTTTCCAGAGAGAAGGATGTAACGGAATTAAAAATGAAGTGGACTAAATTAAGTCATACAACAAAGAAACTGTACTAGTGATAGCTTACCATCTTGTCTTTCTCTCGGTCCCATTAGTAACCCCAGTAACAGGTCATGTGCATTTGCTGTTTGCCCCTTAATAGTGTAGAATAGTACAGTAGTTCCCAAATACCAATAATTTTTTGTAAATTCCCTGAAATACAGCAAGCACACAGTTCACAAATAAGGTCAATGTCTGTGCCGGCTTGAACTAACACCAGCCTGTAGATATTATAATAAAACACGTGGAATGGTTTGACAATTCAGGCCCGAAACTTGCGCAACGGATTCACATATGTATGAGTACTGCAACGGACGCCTCACCATACTGTAACACACTTACCCTTTAGCCAAAATTCAGGCAAAAAAGGATCATGAATATCGGTTTTAAACAAAGAAAGATTACAAGATAATGGATATAAGAAGCATTAGAAATTTGAAAAAGACATTGGTTACGCGATAGATCACACAAGTCAACTAAATACTTAACTACTGATAATGTTCTGGGCAATGCGAACCAAAGACTGCAATTTCTTAGCAGAACACTTAGAAAATGCAACAGATCTGCTAAAGAAATTGCATACACTGTGCTTGTCCGTAGTCTTTTGGAGTACTGCTAAACGGTGTGCGATCCATGTCAGATAGGATTGACGGAAGATAACGGAAAAGTTCAAAGAAAAGCTGCTCGTTCTGTATTATCGCGAAATACGAGAGAGGGTGCCACGGACGTGATACGCGAATGGCAATATTTAAAACAAAGGCGTTCCTCACGAAATTTCAATCGCCAACTTTCTCTTCCTAATGCGGAAATATTTTGATGGCATCCTCCTACCCAGTGAGAAACAACCATCACAATAAATAAGAGAAATCAGACCCCGTTTGAAAAGATTTAAGTGTTCGGTTTAGCTGTGCGCTCTTTAAGAGTGGGACGGTAGAGAAATAGCTCGAGGTGGTTCGATGAAGCCTCTGCTAGGCACATAATCGGAAATTGCAGAGTAGTCACATACATTTAGGTGGTGCGGGGCCAAGACCAACTGAACAAAATTTCCTTTCCCTTATTTACACTCTATCGGCGATCACCGACGCGATAAAAATGACGAAAGAACGTGGTCAATAGCTGACAAAGTACATTAATCAGATTACACGTGTTCAGCGGCCGCTGCTGATAACTACGTGAAGTGAAGGCACACGCAACTAGTCCTCTAGTTATGTACAACGAATATTATATATGTAGGAGTGTAACAGAACTGATTATCAGACTAGGAAAAGCCTTACAGCATAATCACAACAGGTACTGTGAACTGAGTCACTAACCCGCATGTAAAAATCGGCGATAACTTAGATGAAACCTTACTGCCTTAGCGTACTGTAACGCATGAAATAGTGAGTTAGAGAAAGTAGCGCAAAGAAAGTGCCCATGTAGTGGCGAGAATTTGAAATAAGTATAGCACCCTCGAATTGAGACAATCGTATACAGCACGACCCAAGTACAAAACGAGTAGAAATCTTTTAATACGGAATACGTTGTATGAATTAGTTAATTACAGTTACCAATGCGGAGCACCACGTGGAGCTATTTGCATGCTGAACCCTCGCGTCCGGCAGGACATACAAGTTCATCACAAAATATATTAAGCCATTGTTTTCCAATCAACCCTCTGCTCGCGAGGAAGTTCCATGACATCATGTCATGTAGTCCGTTGAGCAATCATTTGCTGTTATCATCCCTTATTCTAAGAATGCCATGATCTTTGGTATCAGTCATGAGAGTCATCAGACGCATTTTCTTTAATGTTTTGATAGAGATTTGGAACTTCACTTTTACAGTGTATACGTGATGTCAGTTCAAACAAATACTGACCATCAAGTCTTTCATGTGAAGCCCAGTGTCGACAGAAGGCGTCGGTATTTTCCCTGTTACAAACAAAATGTTTTTTAAACAGAATATTATGGGTCCTTTCGATACAGCGGCCCCAAATTAGACTAGTGCATCATTTGTTTTATTTATGTGTTCGGGACAATAAAACACGAAGAAAGCGCGGTCTAGGGCGGTGCCGGGATCAGTATGAATTGGCATTTTGGCTGAGTTAAAAAATAAAAAAGGCTGAGTTTCAACGAAGTAGTACTGACACTGAGTAGCAATGTATAGTTTCACCGATGTTACCGATGAATACGTGCGCCAATATTACGGCTTCTATTGTACTTCATCAGGGTAGGAGAAAATTCAGAACTGGAAGAGCAGTCAAGCAAGGAGATTCTATTGATGTTTATAACCCATAAACCGAGGAAAAGAAGGGAGATACGAAATAGTGGGATTATAAGGATTTGAGTGCTTTCAGTGATCGATCCGCAATCATATAATTACAGAAAAATAGGTCTTTCAGCCTATTCATACACAGTACGTTACATTTGTCCATGTTAAGGATCAATATTAAGCCCTGTACCTAGCGTCGGTGCTCTGCAGGTCGTAAGAACATTTCGCTACAGTTTTCTATTGTTGTGAGTCGTCCATATACAAAAGTGTCATCAATGACTCCACTGGGGTACGCGAGGAGTAAATTTTACTTTCGAAGATTTCTGCTCGTTGAGAATGGCGGTGTATTCTCTTTGCTAGGGGCTCTTTTATCCAGTCGCACAACTGGTCTGATATTTCATACGCTCGTAATTTGTTGACTGAGTGACGTTGCGGATCTGTATCAAACGACTTCTGGCACATTTGCCCAAAAGGGGTGCGGAAAACAGTCTGCAATCTACACTCAAGATGGCCGAGTACGAGAAAAACTGGGATTCCCCTTGTTCTGTACCTGTACCTCATGTTAATGGCAATACGCTTGAGAGGTATAGGATAAGGCGCCATTAACTACTGTGGCACAGAGCGGAGGAACCAGCTGAACGAGCCATTACGCCTGCCTTCCTCGCCGGCCCACTGGGAGCCGAATAGCGTTGATTGCGAAGCGATGTGTGCCGGCGCCAGCGCACAATTACCAGTGATTGGCGGAGCGCCGGCGCCATTGTGGACCCAGCGGTGATTGAAAGCCAGGGCCTAAAAGCAGGGCGGCCGCGCGACCGTCCGAGTGAGGCGCCCCGGGCTGCTTGCTGACTTGCGGCATCACTCCCTCCTCGCTACCTCATACACCGGCGCAGAGGAAAGGTCAATACGGCTTTCCCAAACAACGCTACAAGGATACTGAATGCACCGAGTTACACTACCGGCCATTAAAATTGCTACACGAAGAAGAAATGCAGATGATAAACGGGTATTCATTGGACAAATATATTATACTGGAACTTACATGTGATTACATTTTCACGCAATTTGGGTACCTAGATCCTGAGAAATCATACCCTGAACAACCACCTCTGGTCGTAATAACGGCCTTGATACGCCTGGGCATTGAGTCAAACAGAGCTTGGATGGCGTGTACAGGTACAGCTGCCCATGCAGCTTCAACACGATACCACAGTTCATCAAGAGTAGTGACTGACGTATTGTGGCGAGCCAATTGCTCCGCCACCATTGACCAGACGTTTTCAATTGGTGAGAGATCTGGAGAATGTGCTGGCCAGAGAAGCAGTGGAACATTTTCTGTATCCAGAAGGGCCCGTACAGAACCTGCAACATGCGGTCGTGCATTATCCTGCTGAAATGTAGGGTTTCGCGGGAATCGAATGAAGGTTAGAGCCACGGGTCGTAACACATCTGAAATGTAACGTCCACTGTTCAAAGTGCCGTCAATGCGAACAAGAGGTGACCGAGACGTGTAACCAATGGCACCCCATAACATTACGCCGCGTGATACGCCATTGTGGCGATAATGAATACACGCTTCCAATTTGCGTTCACCGCGATGTCGCCAAACACGGATGCGACCATCATGATGCTGTAAACAGAACCTGGATTCATCCGAAAAAATGACGTTTTGCCATTCGTGAACCCAGGTTCGTCGTTGAGTACACCATCGCTGGCGCTCCTGTTTGTGATGCAGTGTCAAGGGTAACTGCAGCCATGGTCTCCGATCTGATTGTCCATGCTGCTGCAAACGTGGACGAACTGTTCGTGCAGATGATTGTTGTCTTGCAAACGTCCCCATCTGTTGACTCAGGGATCGAGACGTGGCTGCACGATCCGTTACAGCCATGCGCATAAGATGCCTGTCATCTCGACTGCTAGTGATACGAGGCCGTTGGGATCCAGCACGACGTTCCGTATTACCCTCCTGAACCCACCGATTCCATATTCTGCTAACAGTCATTCGATAAACCGCAATCGCGAAGGCTACAAGCCGACCTTTATCCAAGTCGGAAACGTGATGGTACGCATTTCCCCTCCTTACACGAGGCATCACAACAACGTTTCACCAGGCAACGCCGGTCAGCTGCTGTTAGTGTCTGAGAAATCGGTTGGAAACTTTCCTCATGTCAGCACGTTGTAGGTGTCGCCACCGGCGCCAACCTTGTGGGAATGTTCTGAAAAGCTAATCATTTGCATATCACAGCATCTTCTTCCTGTCGGTTAAATTTCGCGTCTGTAACACTCTCATCTTCGTGGTGTAGCAATTTTAATGACCAGTAGTGTACTTAGGCCGCAGAAACTAATAATATCTCTTTTCACAGCTCTCACGAGGAACTCCTATTCATAAGCATTTATCTGATATCTTTACCTAAGTTTCTCTAAGTAGCTTTTATTTTTTAAACGTTGAGAATGATTTCCATCTCTGGAAATCATTACAATCACAGCCTGTCCCGAGACTGAATGCTGCAAGATAATGTTTGCACGTGATGCAATCATAGGCGTCCGCAAGGAGGCGGGGAGGTGAGGGGAGGAGGAAGATGGGGCACAGATTAGATTATATTAGTACTTGTTCTATAGATCATGAATACGACACTTCGTAATAATGTGGAACGTGTCAGGTTAATAAAAGGTGTCTATACAAGAAACTACATTACACAAAATATTACATGACACTTAATATTTTTAATTTTTTTTGTGGGGATTGGGGAAGTTACCCATTTACTATATCCAAAAATTCATCTAATGAGTAGAAGGAGTTGCCATTAAGAAATTCTTTTAATTTCCTTTTAAATGCTATATTCCTATCTGTCAGATTTTTGATGCTATTAGATAAGTGACCAAAGACTTTCGTGGCAGCATAATTTACCCCCTTCTGAGCCAAAGTTAGATCATCCTTTCTCCTAGTTTTGTAGCCATGTACACTGCTATTACTTTTGAATTCGTTCGGATTGTTAATAACAAATTTAATAAGTGAATATATATATTGTGAGGCTACAGTGAAGATCTCTAGCTCTTTAAATAACTGTCTGCAGGATGATCTTGGATGAGCTCCAGCAATTATACTGATTACACGCTTTTGTGCAATGAACACTCTTTTACTCAATGATGAGTTACCCCGGAATATGATGCCATGCGAAAGCAGAGAATGAAAATAGGCGTGGTAAGCTAATTTACTCAGATGTATATCGCCAAAATTTGCAATCACCCTAACAGCATAAGTTCAGCAGATCCTCAGTGTGTTTTTTCCAGTTCAACCCCTCATCAGTGCATACACCTAGAAATTTTGAATATTCTACCTTAGCTACCGATTTCTGATCGAAGTCTATATTTATTAATGGTGTCATTCCATTTACTGTGTGTAACTGTATATACTGTGTTTTGTCAAAGTTTAATGAGAGCCCATTTGCAGAGAAACACTTAATGATTTTCTGAAAAACATCGTTTACAATTTCACCAGTTAATTCTTGTGTGTTGGGTGTGATAGCTATACTAGTATCATAGGCAAAAAGTACCAGCTTTGCATCTTCGTGAATATAGAATGGCAAGTCATTAATATATATTAAGAACAGCAGAGGACCCAAGACCGAACCTTAAGGCACCCCATCCACATGTCTCTTCACGCTACAACAACATCTAAATAAATGTATACGCCATGTTACATTTAGTTTAGCTCACGGATCAGCATCGGTTGAGAAAGACAGTCAAACCTCTTTTATAAAATGCAAAGGAGAGTTTACATATTGTAAATACAATCTATAGAGCTCATATACAATGTTATGTTTTATGACACAGATGTAAAATCTTTTGTCAACTGTGTAATCACAACAAAATTGTTTCTTTTAGGACACAAATATAAAACTTGCCTATAAATCAACGCTACAGTCTAATGATGCGCTTAGGCTACCTTCACTTCATAAATCGTTGGATACCATGGGTTTCGTCTAGCGAGGAAGTTATTTCATATCGTTGAATCCAAATATATTGGATGGGTGACCATCCAGTCTGCCGAGATCTGTTGGCAAGTGGGGTGCACTCAGCCCTCGTGAGGCAAACTAAGGTGCTACTTGATTGAGAAGTAGCGGCTCTCGTAAACTGACGTACGGCCGGGAGAGCGGTATGCTGACCACATACCCCTCCATATCTGCATCCAGTGACGCCTGTGGTCTGAGGATGACACGGCGGCCGGTCGGTACCGTTCGACCTCTAAGGCCTGTTAGGACGTTTTTTTTTAAACCAGATATAATAGTATCCATTTTCAAAAGAGGTACTTTGGGTACACTGTTGAAATATGCTTGCCATTTAGGTATCAAAGTAATCTATCTTACTAATGTACTGACGGAAAAATGTCGCGACATCAAGAAGGCATTGTGCGACATAAACGAAAGTTGATAAGTGTGTTTCTACATTTGAAAATGAAGTCTACTCAGATTTCACGTTAGTCGCAAAAGAGTGGCGCAAGTAGCGCCACTATGGGGAATCAAATCAGTAAAAACTCACAGTAACGAACGTGAGCGTTAGTTACCTGTGAGACTGTACGTGGTGACTTGATGTAGATGAAGAATGCATTTATGGCGACAAAGATACCAATATCAGTACATCACTGTGTTTGAACGAGGTCGTGTAATAGGGCTACGAGAAGCTAGGTGTCCGTCATGGCCGGTCGCGGTGGCCGTGCGGTTCTAGGCGCTGCAGTCCGGAACCACAGGACTGCTACGGTCGCAGGTTCGAATCCTGCCTCGGGCATGGATGTGTGTGATGTCCTTAGGTTAGTTAGGTTTACGTAGTTCTAGCTTCAAGGGGACTGATGACCTAAGATGTTAAGTCCCATAGTGCTCAGAGCCATTTGAACCATTTTTTTTCTGTCCGTCATGCGATATTGCAAAAAGACTTGGCGGGAATGTAGCCTTTGTACATGATTGCTAGCAGCGGGGATCACGTGAATTTACCGTCACAAGAAGACAAATCTCTGGACGGCACTACCGAGAGGGATGACCACCGTGTTCGGTCTATGGCTCTGACACATAGTACTGCATCTGCAACAGCGACCTGAGCAACAGTTGGCACAACAGTAACACAACGAACTGTTACAAATCGGCTACTCCGAGCACAGCGCCGAGCCAGATGCCCTATAGCGTGTATTCCATTGACCCAAAACCACCGCCATTTACGACTTCAGTGGTGCCAAGCGAGAGATCATTGAAGGGCTGGGTGGAAGTCTGTTGTTTTTTCTGATGAAAGCACGTTCTGCCTCGGTGCCAGAGAGGCGGTGTGTTAGTTAGGAGGTCATCAGTCATCTAGAACTCAGAACTACTTAAACCTAACTAACCTAAGAACATCACACACATCCTTGCCCGAAGCAGGATTCGAACCTGCTACCGTAGCGGTCGCGCGGTTCCAGACTGAAGCGCCTAGAACCACTCGCCTCCTGAGGGCCTGCAAACAACCTCTCCGTCTGCTACACACATTAGACCTGCTTCTGGACTTACGATCTGGCGTAAGGTTTCGTACGGCATCAGGAACACTCTTGTGGTTATCCCATGCATACTGACTGCAAAATTGTGCATCTATCTGGTGATTCAACTTGTTGTGCTCCCATTCATGAATAGCAGAAATGTTTTCCAATCGGATAACGCTCTCCCACATACCGCTTTTCTAACCTAACATTCTCTACAGAATGTCGATACGGTGCCTTGGCCTGCTCGATCATCAGATCTGTCCCTAATCTCACATGTTGGACATCATAGCACAACAACTCTAGCGTCATCCACAGACAGCGTTTCCACCGACCAAGTGCTACAGGCAAGGACTCCATCCCACAAACTGAGAACCGGCACCTATACAATGCAGTGGATGCACGTTTGCATGCTTGCATTCAGCAGTCTGGTGGTTGCATCGGTTATTAACGTACCAGGATATCACATTTGCAATGGCTTACCTTGCAATTACATTAATGCCTGATCTTGGAATTTTAACGACTTATATATCTAGACAAATGTATAGCCAAAATTACATTACTCTAAATTAATTATTTTTTGATGTTGAAATTTATCCTTCAGTGTACTAAGTTGATAGAACTGAGTACGTTTTGTGTACTTCTTGTCATATTTGTTTCTCGGAGCGCGACACGTTTTGAAAGGAACCGAATCTGAATCTTCCGCTCTCTTTGAATAATTTCTGCGAACGCCAACTGATGCGACCAAAAAAGTACAGACGCGGAGCAGAGACGAATGGGGAATGTCCACTGTGTGACATCGTCAGTTACAAATGCAGTGGGAATCGTCATGGGACATGGGACAGTGGATCAATGGTAACATCTCGCCTGGTCGGATGAATAACGCTTATTGTTACACCCAGTCGATGGACGCACCCGGCAAACGGCTTCTCGAAACGAATACCACACCACTATTATTAACTTATTATGCTAAGGGGAACATTCAGATGGTCTACCATGAGACCTTTGGTAGTAATCGAAGGCACCACCGGTGCTATGTACTACGCGAACTGTATTACTGACCATCTGGATTACGTCATGCTTGTGTCTTTCGTGACGTCATTTTCCAGTAGGGTAAGTGTCCTTGTCACAAGATCAGTATTGTGTAGACTGGTTTGAGGAGCACGTGTTGGCCTCCAAATGGGCTGATCTAAAACCGGTGGAACACATTAGGGACACTACTTGGACATAGCTCTGCGCCCACAAACCATCTGCCTTAGTTCACGGGATTTACGTGACCTGTCCGTAGAGGTCTGATGTCACATACCTTTACAGACATTTCAACGACTTGTCATGCCACGCAGATTCACTACTGTTCTGATTTCCAAAGGCTGAAGAAAACGGTATTAATCACGCGGTAATAATATTTTAGCTCATGACGGTATATGTCTACTTTGTCTAAGGGATGATTTGCTGCTGCTCTCCACCCTGACCCACAATGACAGGCAATTCATCTCTGCATAACTACTGCAATGTGCATTGATTTGTCCCTGCTTTCTGCAGTGAAGGCTTGATCTCCTTCACAATTTTTACCCTACACACTTCCTTCATTTACCATATTTATTCCTTGAT
Organism: Schistocerca serialis cubense; assembly: GCF_023864345.2. Taxonomy (NCBI): domain Eukaryota; kingdom Metazoa; phylum Arthropoda; class Insecta; order Orthoptera; family Acrididae; genus Schistocerca; species Schistocerca serialis. Next base: position 934,797,743 of record NC_064638.1, read on the forward strand.
GCCTCCGAATATGTCTTGCTAACACATCCCTTAGTTTACTAAATTGTGACATAAATTCTTACACTGAGTTTGGTTCAGTAAGTTTGCATTGATCATCCATTCTATCCGTTTAGTTTGCAGCATTCTTGAGTAGCATCATTTTCCAAAGGCTTCTTTACAGTGGCGATAATATTCTCTGTGGAGGAAGCTTATACTTATGACTTCCTAGCAGGGCAGTTCATCAAAAGCAGTCTCAAAATGCGTCGCTGTGCTCCGTGTGGCATGATTGGTTCAAATGGCTCTGAGCACTATGGGACTCAACTGCTGAGGTCATTAGTCCCCTAGAACTTAGAACTAGTTAAACCTAACTAACCTAAGGACATTACAAACATCCATGCCCGAGGCAGGATTCGAACCTGCGACCGTAGCGGTCTTGCGGTTCCAGACTGCAGCGCCTTTAACCGCACGGCCACTTCGGCCGGCTGTGGCATGATTCCCACATTGTCAGCCTGACAATAATAATAGTAGTAGTAGTAGTAGTAGTAGTGACACTGTATAAACGACTAATCGAAAAAGTAAAGAAACGTAACACATTGATATACCAGGTGGTTATAATTGAACTGATGGTATTCCGAGTGCGAGCTGTATAGATTGCAGGCACTGCATCATCGTTGGTACGTTTATTAATTTGTGCGCTCGCACAGTAAGCTGAAAACAATAATAGTTCCACTTCCCGCCACGAAGCGAAAAACATGGCGCCGTAGGCGGTCAGCATGTGAAATGTTTCCTTTTTTTTTGACACGGGTGTGCTGTTTGTCCTCCGGCGACGCGTGTTGGTATATTTTGTGAAAAGAAGGGTTAAAAAGGCTGAAATTTTCCGTACAAAAAGCGATGCCTATTGAGAATAAAGACCGCGCACTACTTGTAGAAAGTTTCCTTATCAGAATGACAGCAACAGCAGTGCTGCATTGCGGGAATATTGCAAAATCGTCAACAGAAAAAGCAGCGAAGAGCCCCCATGTCGATAAATGGACTAACGAATAAGGTCAAACAATTTGAAGAAACATGTAAATTACGTGGTACAGCAGGGAGAACAAGCAGTCCATTCCCATGGCAGTTGCTTATGAAATTGCTGTAGCTATAGCCGAACGTACAGTACGTGCCTCAAATTCTTCAGCTAGTGCTTGAGCTGTGTCCAGAGAATTGTATCTCTTGTTCAACAGTTCGACAGATTTTGTGACGCATTTTATAATGGTGTTCCTACAACAATCAGAATGTGCACCAAATGAAGCCTCAAGAAGTCTACAACAACCGTGACAATGCCCTTCGTTTTCTGGAACGCATGTGGATGGATGATCCGTGATCGGGGAATATTCTTTGGTCGCACTAGGCACATTTCACCGTTCACGTTACCATGAATGCACAGTACTATCGCATATGGGTTTCTACTCCGACACATGTTGTGCGGGAGCTTCCTCTGCTCTCAGCTTATGAGACTGTGTTGTGTGGTTTCACCAGTTCCTTCATCCTGGGTCCATTTTTCTTCGAAATAGTACCTCATTTGCATTTTGAGTGTACAGTGACATCTACATGTTGTAAGGAGTTCCTTGTGCGACACGTGATTCCAACTTTGCGAGAAGGTAACTGTATCCATATTGTAACCTCCAAACAGTTAAATTCCGTAACCTCCCAATAAAAATGTGACTAACCTCACAATAAAAATGTGACTCATGTATAACCTTTGAAAAGAAATCTCGTAATGTAACATTCCAATAATTAACTGACTGTGAGTCTAAACTTCTGCGTCATGGCCCTGAAAAATCATTCTGAATAAACTGAAAATTCTTACCTCAATGATGTCGCCGAATAACGCGTATATATCTGCTCCTATAAGAAATTTTTCTGGCACAGCCCAGTGCAATGCTGGCCACTAGATTTTGCTATGTATGAAAAAGGAACTGATTTTCTTTACTATAATCGGCATGACTATGGATAGGAGACATTAGTAAAAACTTTAAATTCAGATGAATGACTGTCCAAAGTTATCTTTATAAGATAGATTATTATTGAAAGATTTTTGAAAACATTTACATGGGACATTGATATAACAACAGTACAAAAATCAATTGTAGCAATTAACATATGCGCCCGGCAATAAAGAACAGTAATTTTTGCTTTTACCCTATTCTACATCGCTCAGGCACCGACATCGTTCTCCACGACTGACCTTGGTAATTCCATAACTCTACTGCTCTCCACTGCTCTCTACGAGCGACCTGTCCCAACCGCCCGACTGCGAACTACTACTATTACTGCTGACGACACTGCTCTCTGGTCTGCAATTCTATTGTAGCTTAAATTTCGCAGGCAGCACGTGAGCAATCCATCGAAGTTACATCTGCTCGAGTGCGCTGGCAACAAATTCCTTAATCATGGACCTCTTACAATATCACTATTTTCATGCAAGATGGGGCGACACCACATACAGCCTGCTTGGTGAAAGATCCGCTTCAAGAAACCTTTTGTAACCACTGCATGAAATTTCAAGACGTGTGGCCTTCCAGACTCCCCGACCTAAATCCACGTGAATTCTGATTGTGGGGATATCTGAAAGATAGTGTTTAGCAGATATGTATCCGGACTCTTCCTAATGTAAAGGATAGCATACGACATATCACTCTGATTACATTGGATATGCTGCGAGCAACTGTCGACCATGCCGTGTTATGGCTACAGCATGTTGCTCAGTCGGGAGACCATAGTGAGCACATGTTGCAACTTGGGGTTATATGCTAATAAACGCGGCCGACCCAACGTTATCATGTGTTTGATCGTTCCTCCCCTTTTCCTGCTCCCACACCACATTCTCACTGCTTACATCGCTAGATTTTTACCTTGTGGCAGGAAGGCGGAACTATTATGTGTTTCAGCATACTCCGCGGGCGCACCGATTAGTAAACATACGTACGCTGTTTCAGTGTCCAGCGTGGAGTACAGCCAGCGGTACGGCAATAGTCTATCGTAGAATCCGTCGCCAGCACGTGTTTATCCGCCTTCATCTACTGGAAAGTTGTGCCAATTGAACACTACTGAGGCTATAGATACGAGTTGCACCGGATTTGTGCTACCCAATCTTTGCTGAAGCAAGAGCGAAACCTACCCCCCGAGTTTTGTGCCCGTTGGACAGCCAGCGTTCAAGTATTGTGTCTGCTATTTGTTTTTATTTCTTCTGGGGTTCAAGCCGGGGAACTTACTTGGGAATATACCCTCGGCTCATATTTTGTGATATCTCCTGTATGTGACATTTACCGCTTGTACGCTGCGGAGTACGACAAGTGATGCACGCTGGTACAGCTGTGTGAAAGGCAACTGGCTGGACGTCTGTACGCTTTTGGTCACTACAATAAAAGTTAAGGAAAGAGTTATTGCTGTGGCAAAACCACATTATCATCGCCTTGAAGTCCAACGACCGCAGAAGTTACTATGATCACAAATTGCTCTTCTGGCTACGTGGTGGAAGTGGTGTAATTATGAATGCCATTATGAGAAACCACCATGAAACTACGGAATTAAGGACTCTGTGTAGACGTAGAATTACCAACAGTCGTATTATTCTAATCCCACGTCAGTGTGATCGTTGACTATTTGGAAGAAGCAGATGCTGAAGTCGACAGTATTTTAATGCAAGCTGATGGTCTGAGTGACTTGGCAGACAGGTAAAGTAACAACGCCGATTGTTGTGTTCTCTTGGCACAGAATCGTCGGTAGCCACCGTAACGTTTTCTATCTGTAGTCGAAGCGACGCTAGCGCAAGTTTTATCGAGGTCGCCCCGCGGGTGAAGGTAGCATTCGCAGTGGAGAGCAAACCTACCGCTGTTAATCGGCGTGACACAGTTCGCGCGAAGCATTCTAAGCTCCGTATACCTTCCACATATGGCGATCATGCGGACCACCTCGTTTCGATCAAGAGTTGAGCACACTGCATTTCATCAAAACACCTGCGATAAACGTTCTAGGTACATCATACGAATACTCAAATTATATATTCTTTGGTCACCTATTTCTTCCGTCCTTACGGTAATAGTTGTGTAAGGTCACCGATAATTTTAATGGAGCATCTTGTTAGAATTATTCACGTGGGAGTTCAGCTGACTGGAGAAGTGGAGAATAACGTTAATATTACGGAATATTTAGTTTCAGAGACTTCCGGAATTACGAATTTGTCTGCCAGTTGCTGTGGGCTTTTATTTAGAAGGCAAGACTGTGGTTTAATGCCTCGTCGTCGACATGGTTGGTACTCTCATAGTAGGGTATCTTAAGGAAACATAATAGCATTTTACTTCCTCATTTTAATGACGCACCGAAAACATAAATCTTAATGGCCAGACTGGAAAATGGACTCTGCTCGCCCGATTGCAAGTCCGGCGTTTTAGCCGCGGCGCGACCTCACTCGGGTATTTATTAACGAGAAATCTCTGTCGAGCACACATTAGTAAGTTTACGTAGTCGACACTCTTAGGACGTACATAAAATACAAAAGAGGATAGTAATAATTTCGTGTGGCTCAACGGCCTGGAACAAGTCTTTCAATTAAATGCCACTTCGGCGATTAGCGTGTCCGTAATCTAAGTCAGTTGTCTTACATCTACATCTACATGATTACTCTGCAATTCACATTTAAGTGCTTGGCAGAGGGTTCATCGAACCACAATCACACTATCTCCCTACCATTCCACTCCCGAAAAGTGCGCGGGAAAAACGAACACCTAAACCTTTCTGTTCGAGCTCTGATTTCTCTTATTTTATTTTAATGATCATTCCTACCTATGTAGGTTGGGCTCAACAAAATATTTTCGCATTCGGAAGAGAAAGTTGGTGACTGAAATTTCGTAAATAGATCTCGCCGTGACGAAATGCGTCTTTGCTTTAATGACTTCCATCCCAAATCGAGTATAATATCTGCCACACTCTCTCCCCTATTACGTGATAATGTAAAACAAGCTGCCCTTTTTTTACACCATTTCTATGTCCTCCGTCAATCCCACCTGGTAAGAATCCCACACCGCACAGCAATATTCTAACAGAGGACGAACGAGTGTAGTGTAAGCTGTCTCTTTAGTGGACTTGTTGCATCTTCTAAGTGTCTTACCGGAGAAAAGGGACCTACAGTTTAACGTGGAATCCGAACTACGTATCGTGCCTAGTGAATCTTCATATCGTCGAGAGGTAAAGGCCAAGTTGAAGACAAACTGAAAAAATCGGTGTTAACTGATTATTTGGTGGAAGAGATTAATTGTTCTGAAAAACACTATTTTGTGCGTGCTGAGCGATTACTCTGTGTGGTTAACCGATTTTCAGCTTACAAGAGCATTATCAGACTTCAACTAACAATATTGAGGCACAAACACATCTTTTCCAATGTTGTTTATAAATATTATAACTTCTTTGCCGATAATAGTCAATTAAAGTCTGATGGTTAACGAAATACATCAGTCCTGTAGAGCATACAGAATATTGCGCTTTTCATTTATGAGAAGTCTGTGTACCGACCAGGATTCGATCGCCCGACCTTTCGGTTGCCATGGATGTGATCTACTGCCACACCACAAGGCCCGCAAAACTGGGGATAGTTTCTGTTGATTACGCTACGGGTACTTGGTGAAACATAAGTAAGGTAAGTAAAACACACTTTATTGCCACTTGGTTCAGTAATCATTTGCTTTGGTACCTATATTTCGGATTTTTAGTATATTGAGTGGTATCTTTGCCAGTAAAGCTAGACAAAGAGCTTTAAAAAGTAAAACATAACTCACAATTTTGAGCACATGGAGCAAGGTACTCTCTTCTGATGAATCAAAACTTTCTACGTATCCTTGAATTTTCTGTATATCGTTGAATTTCTTAAAGGTTACACTTTGAGAAACATGTATAGTCAGCAAACTAAATGTAAGAAGCTTATTGTGATGATACTTTTGGAATATGTAGAAATACGTTCGAGGTAGGACGTCGTCTAGAAGTTAAGCAACAGTCCCTAGCAACATTCGTTGACGAAATAGCTAATTGCGACTTTTTTCTTTCGTTTATCTTTCTACCGTCGTCAAGAGAAGTAGCATTATATGAATTAAATCAACAGCTGACGTAATCTTCCAGTGAAGAACTACATTCATCTGAACCTTCTTAAGGAAGTCATACAACAATGAAAATTACCAGCCTGAATTTGATAAACTGTGAGAACATTTTGACGTCGTAGGTATATTTGGCAAATTACGTAACCGGAATGTACTATTTAAGCGGGCACTACTCCTTCCTGTTCCTCGACAGCCATTGTAAATGTTGCCTCGTTTCCTCTCATTAGTTTCACACAGAGGATAAGAAACAAAACTTAAAGCAGACGCAAGAACAGAGATTACCTAATTCCATATCGAACTAGCCTATCTTAGATGGGGACTATACAAAAGAAAGACTTGACACGCGGATAATGAGTGCGCCGGAAGCGTAGCGATGCTTATCGAAACACAAAGAGGCTATTGAACTTGTGCCTTACATTCGAAGTACCAAGTGAAAGGCGAGTGAGTTGAGATTAACCTTCCACCCAGCACACCGCTGCTTTCATACCGCTCCGCCTCACCTTCAGTCTTGCACTGCCTGTCTGCGCTAAATGAAGTTGGAGTGAGCTAGACAACGCGGCAGCAAAAACTGCCCTGCGCAGCGATCCGTGTCGGATAGCCGCGTGAAACTTTACGACTGGAGGTCGCCACAGCGGCGGGACGCCGACCCTCCCCTCTGGCGTGGGACCAGTCCTCGGCGCAGACAGATGAAGTCTAAGGATACCAAAGGCACTCGCAGTGCACGTCTCAATTCATGAACGGTAACTCTACACAGAACAACGAAGACTGAAACAGAATCTTTTAAATAAACAATTGCAGAAGATTACAGGGCAAATTACATTACATACATAGCTCTGAGTTCTGTATAACGTTTTTTTAATGTCCAGTCGTCACTCTCTTTCGATTAATGAGAATTTGCTATTCCCTTCTGCTCTCTTCATTTCTATAAAGCCACGAATCTGCTTAACCTTATTTCTCAATAAGCAGTACACCAAATTTCAGTTTTTTCTCTCTACGAGAGGCGTTCTTTTCTTCCGCCATTTTCGATTGGAAAAATGCGGAATCTGTTGTGGAACATCGTGGAATATTCCCGCTTGACCTCCTATAGTTTCTTGAAGTTCCGATTGGTGGCAGCGCTGTAAGTCGCTTCTAAATAGGATTTGTAACTGAGACGCGTTCCAAGTAGAGAGCTCACGTTGAGTTTCTTTTGACGAAAAACGAGAATATCGCAGGTGTTCAGAGACCCTTGCAGAATGTCCACGAAGACCTGCTATTGAACAAAAGCACGACGAGTGTTTGGGCGAGGCGTCAGTCATCATCGCAACAAGGTCGTGCAAACCGGTCCCATCTCCCGCGTGCCCGCCGGTCGTACACAGGTGTGACTCCCGCAACGTTGGAACATGGGTACACTCCCGTTCGAGGTGTTCTACATATCACAGTCAAACACTTCGCCGCACAAGTGGACATCTCTGTTTGTAGGGCTGACACACTCATCATCCAGTTGGGGTACTCAAAGATGTGATCCCGCTGGATTCCTCGTTGCCTAAGCAAAGACCATAAAGAGAGACGAAGAACCATTCGTACGGATTTGCTTGGGTGTTACAAAGCTGATCGTGAAACTTGTTTGTCAAACATCGTCATCGGCGGTAAAACGTGGGTTCATCACCTAGAAGAGGAGACAAAACGACGATACATTGAGTGACACCACAACACCTCTCCTCCAAGTAAAAGTTCAAAGCCGCACTCTCTGGGACTCTAGTTGAAAATACACGATACTAGAAGCAAAAAAGTCTCAGTAAACACACCGTCGAAAATATATACCTTAAGAGCTAGGAGTAATTTTTCATCTTTGATACTGTGAAGCAAATCTCTTCTAATGCAAGCTCTTTGCTTTCCATATTTTGGAAAGTGATAATACGGACCAAAACAAGAAAAAATGTCCAGTAAACATGTGCTCTAAAATGCATACGTTAAGACCTATCTGCGATACTTTGGAACACAACAGTTCTAATGAACAAGTGCTCATAACTTTTAAGTTATGCATTTTAGAGAACATGTTTAATGTACATATTTTTCTTGTTTTCGTCCATATTATCACTTTCCAAAATATGGAACACAAAGAGCTTGTAGTAGAAGAGATCTGCTTCACAGAATCGAAGATGAAAAATTGCTCGTAGCTCTTAAGCCTATTGCTCGTAGGTCTTAAGCCCTATGTTTACTGAGACTTTTTGGATTCTAGTATCGTGTACTTTCAACTGTATGCGTTTACGCCATTAATTATGATACACCCTGTATTTAGTCACGTCAGTAAATCACAAGGACATAGGAACGACTGGAACAGACATCTTGAAAGTATGAACAGAGCCGAGCGGTTAAAGGCGCTACAGTCTGGAACCGCACGACCGCTACGGTCGCAGGTTCGAATCCTGCCTCGGGCATGGATGTGTGTGATGTCCTTAGGTTAGTTAGTTTAAGTAGTTCTAAGTTCTAGGGGACTTATGACCACAGCAGTTGAGTCCCATAGTGCTCAGAGCCATTTGAACCAGTATGAACAGAGAAAGTCTACCTCTCCAGAAAAGAAGATTTAAGCCAATTGGGAGAAGAAGCCAAGCAAGACTGAGAAAGTGATGGGTACCATAGCAGGTAAAACAAAGATAAAAAACCTAATGTTTCACGTGAAGTTGATAATGATGGTGACATATCTTAGAGTACGTTGAGGGTCAGCCACCAGCCTCGTCATCTGACGTCGATCCTCGGCGGGCATTCATATGTTTTGCTACATTTCTCTGGCGTTGAGACTTGGCCGTATATATCAATGATGGTTACAACGTATGTGTTAATACACTGTCTCAATCTTCACATTTCAGTGTCCTTCAGACATTCATGCATGCTCTGAGGATTACAGCTGTGGTAAATATTATGAAATCGACTCGCATTTTGCGAAAATGGATTGACGTCAGCTCCGACGTTACCCAACGGGTCATTTGTATGCATCGTGTTAGGAATAACCCAATGACACTCACCTGCGAAGCTAATTTCGGAAATGACGTTAACTGCCTCCTAAAAACGACATGCTTTCTGTTGGCTAGGACGTCTCCAGACCAGTCACAAAGCTGATATAGTACTCCGTAAACTCGTGTTTTGATCGCTAGGCGACAAAGCGAAAATATTTAATTCTGAACGGCGGTCTGTCTGAAATGTTTTTCTCTGTGACTCATACGTAAACTGCGGCATTTCAACGCTGGGCGTTGCAGTTCTGATCTCCATTGCAGAGCCATCGAATGAAGGTGTGAAATGCAGGTAAGAGGGGCTTTGACAACCTTCTCATCATGTGACACCTTCACTGCGGCACTGAGCAGAACTGCGGTGAAATTTGATGCCGATGAGCCATCATTAACACACTTTGGACGTCGCATGAACCTCTGAGATCTAGTCTTTTCTTTCGCATATGTTGACACCTTGCTGTCTGAACCGTTGTCGGGGCCGAGGGTGATGTCGCAGGGCGCCAAGCTTCTGCACCCTTACAGAGGAAAGTTGTGGGCACTTTTGAGCCCTACCTGGAACTTACGCGTCGCAGTGGGAGACAATTACAGTGTTTCGAGAAAGTGATCCCCTGATTCTGCTGCGTAGTTCACATTTCTAGAAGGTTTGTGACACCGTTTCTCGAAAGCGACTTCTAATCAAATTCCGTGCCTTTGGAATATCGTTGTACGACTGGACCCGTGATTTCCTGTGGGAAAGTTCACAGTTCGTAGCAACTGACGGAAAGACATCGAGTAAAACAAAAGTGATATCTGGTGTTTCCCAAGGATGTGTTACAGGCCGTCTACTGTTCTCAATCTACCTAAAAGATTTAAGAGACAATCTGATCAGTCATCCTAGATCATTTGCAGATGATGCTGTCATTTACTGTCAGTAAAGTTATCAGGAGATCAAAACCAATTGCGAAATGATTTAGGCAAAATTCTTGTAAGATGCGAAAAAAGGCAGTTGACCCTAAATAATAATAAGTTTTAAGTCATCCAAATGAGTACTAAAATTTATCCGTTGAATTCCGGGTACGTGATAAATGGTACAAATCCAAAGGCCGTCATTTCAACGAAATACCGAGGACTTACAATTACGAAAGACTTAAATTGGAACGATCACACAGATGATGTTGTGGAGTAGGCAAACCAAAGACTGTTTTATTGACAGAACCTGAAAACATGCAACACGTCTATCAAAGTCACAGCCTACACTACGGTCGCCCGACATCTGCAAGAGTAGTGTTACGTAGTATAGAATCCTTATCAGACTGGATTGACGGAGAACATCAAAAAAGTTCGAAGGAGGGCAGCTCGTTTTCTATTATCGTGAAACGGGGGGGGCGGGGAGGGAGGGAGTGGAGTATCACGGATATGATACGCGAGTTGAGGTGGTAGTCATTAAAACAAAGGCGTTTTTTCGTTGCCGCGAGATCTTTTCATGAAACTTCAATTTCCGACGTTCCCATCCGAATGTGAAAATATTTTTTTGACACCTGCCTACAGAGGGATAAATGATTATTGTAATAAATTAAGAGATATCAGAGCTCGCAGGGAAAGATTTAAATGTTCGTTGTTCTCGCGGAGAATGGAAGCGTGGTTAACTAGTGCGAAATTCGTTTGATGAATCCTCTGCCATGCACTTAAGTGTGAATTTCAGAGTAGTCGTGCTGGTGTAGACGTAGAGGTAGAAGTAGATGTAGATGGAAAGGATATATCGCGTGAGTGGACAAGTTGACACGCCCATCGACATTCTGCTGCCAACAATGACTAACGCCATGCGTGATGCATGATACACGATAAGGCATTGACAGTGTACATCAGTACTTTTATCACACTTGTCAGTAGCTGAAGTATCATTTTCAACTACACAGTCACGTGTTGCTTGCACGATGTGCAGTTAACGAATTGAGCTTTCGCTCACTGATTACCTCAAATGCGAGAGAAACATGAAACAAATATAAAACAGCGATGAAGATACAAAAGAGGCTTGGATGTCAAGAAGGGCCAGCATGAAAATTAAACCATCGGTCAACTGGTACTGGAATTTTATTATAAGTATATGGCTGCTATTTAACCGCAAAACCCACGTCGGTAATTTAAGCGGAGTGTAGCTCACAATAATTGTCAAATGAGATGGACATATATATGAGGATAACTCCACCCCAAAACGTGGAAAAGCTTTTCGACATAACCTACTTGCTTGTCGTCAGATGGAGAGAGACCGAATTTGGCCAGAAGAGGTTGGCAGCCTCTGCTACTCCAAGAGTCTACAGTAAGCGTGACTTACACAAAAGCCTTTACCGGCCTTCCCGCTGAGCTGAAACTGAGTTCACATCAGTTGTGACAGTCTTCCAGGCACATTGAAACCGAAAGTGCGCAATCACTGGACCAGGCTCAACGACATTCCTGTTTCGAGAGGGTTGATAGTAGAAAAAGTGAAGATCTGTCTGTATGTACACACCGATTTGTTAAAGTCAGGACAAACTATGTATCCCTATAGACGCTGTGAAAATTTTATTGTAGGGTGAAGGGTTGTGAAACACAGCAAACTTTCAGAAGGTCACCAGAAAGTAGGTTTGTCGTTGATACGGTGTAACAAATAAGCAGAAAGGTCCACGCTGGATATATCAGAACTAAGGACTGACACGCTGAAGACAGTGCATACCAAAACCAGTCGGAGAGTTTGGCGTCTCTCTGGAGCTTTTGTTGTGGTGTTATATTGTGGTTTACACTGCCGTAGTTACTGATATTATTAATTAAGATTGTAGTTTTATTCTATTTAAGTGACTATGGGAAGAGAGAGAGGAGAAGTTGTGTGTGTGTGTGTGTGAGAGAGAGAGAGAGAGAGAGAGAGAGAGAGAGAGAGAGGGAGAGAGAGAGAGTGATCCTTGAAGAAAATGTTCCTCTGAGTAGCATTCCTTCTGATGCTAATGCTGCTGAAGCAAATGTTCGATCCCTTTAGTTATAAGTAACTCGTGCTTTTGTTTTTAACTGACCCGGTGTTGACACATCCCCATTCCTTAAATCATGATTTCATTACTTTGGATTCTAATCCATATGTTTCTTATCAGACGAAGATATATCTCTATCTTTCGCCTTAACTGTGCTGTAAGGGAATTTATATGACAGTTGTTTTTGGCTGATGCTTCCGACTGATTACACTGAGCTGCGAAGAGCCTGCGTTTGGCTTCATTACTCAGCAAGCGCATTAATTGCTGAATGAATAACTTATAAATTCCGTTCCTGTTTATTCCCAGCGGGAGTTAACGACATCCTCAGGAACGATGAAACATGACGCAGGCGTCTGGTATTTTCACTACTGAATTAATACGACTCTTTAACAAATAACGTTTGTAATGCGGCCTAACTGGTAAACAGTCCCGTTAATATCGCTCCCAATCAATCTGTCCGCTTGAGCTCGGACAGGGTCGTTTGCGGTGGCCTGCTCTAAATGGAACCTCGTTAGAGAAATTTCCTGCCACAGAATAGCCGTTCCAGTCAATGGTGGCTGCCAATTGGAATCTTGTTAGTTCTGCGACGCCACGCCTCGTTACACTCGGCCACTCCTGATGTTGGGCTGTGGGTTAGGGGTTCCGAAGAAATAAGAAATAAGCATTTCTCCAGCGCAAATGCATTAACAGTTAAGGGTATTCAGTATGTCCCGTCACGGGACAGCTTGTTACCATATATTATCACACCAGCGTATACCCTAATCCAGAATATTACACTGAAAACTCTCTCAGCCTACATTTTAGTTGACCATGAGCTCCCACAGACACAGTCGGATTAATGATCAAAGACTGATAATAGCTTCACAAAACTCGTACTGTGTTATTAATTCCTGTTTCAAACCACACTTACAGTTACGAATGTGACATAATTACGTCTTCGTATATCCTCTGTGGTTACTGTCGTTGTGAGTGGCAACTCAACATTTTTTCCAAGTGTTTAGTTTAATAATAAGCAAATTGTTTCTGGTCATGAATGATCGTAAAAGAAATTCAAGCAAAGAAATTCATTATCACCGCATGTTACACCTTAATAAACGGCTTTTTTTTAAGTTTTGAAGGTAGTGAATTGTAATAAACTTCTATATTGAAATGGATGAAATCTCAGCAAGTGGAATTATATGCAGAGATGAAAACTGGTTCCAAGGTATTGACTGTGCCTGCTACATGTTTTAATGTATATGATATAGAAATGAATATGAAATACATAAAGGGGAAGTGTTCTTTCCAAAAATCTTGAAAAGTTGTCCACTTACCTTCAAATTTTTAGAGGATACTCATCTGAGCTTTCGAGCGGACGTTGTCTATATATTTTTACTGTACCGTATGTAAAATACAATTCTTTATTAAATTTCGTAAGGGGAAAACGTTAGGAAAATTTTCGAAAAGTTCTTGACAAATTGACTCCACAACATGCTGTGCTATGCTGAGGAAATGCGTGGTTTCGCTTTTTCTCTCGCATTCGGTTTCAACATCGTTAGGAGGGCATGTAAATCAATGAGCAAATTGTTTCTTCCATAAACATTCTTTCTCCTTGCATATATTCTAAAACAAAAATTGTGTACAGAACAAGTGTTGTTTTGTTGTCTTCCTCGCCGTCAGTTTTACAGAAAACAGAAAAGTTGTATTTATGACTTACCGGCTTATGATAAGAGTACTACAATGAGGTGTGAATCATCTGAAACCTTGTAATCCAACCCATTCACAAATTAAAAGTATGCGGACACTGTCATTGAAGCTACTGTTCTCACAGACCCAGCAGCTGGAAATATGTCTCTCATACTCCATATACTGATGATCCCAAGAGATTTACACATTACCTTAAGCTGCTGTATTTTCAAATCAAGGTCTCGTTCGCAATAACAGTAAACAAGGCTCCTGGTCAAAGAGATTAATAAGAAGACAGAGAGAGAGAGAGAGAGAGAGAGAGAGAGAGAGACGGGCGAGGGAAGAAATGGAAGAGGAGATGGGGGAGGAGGAGGCAGACAGAGAGAGGGAGGAGGTGAATGAGATGGACAAAGAGAGGGGAAAGAGGAAATGATCTGAGAGGAGAAAGGAAGGAGTTTTAAATGTCCATCCAGTTCCCATATATATATATATATATATATATATATATATATATATATATATATATATATATATAGTGAGTGGGTGGATGCTATTCTGTCATTTTGCACAACACATTAATCTGAGATGTACCCTTTACCCTGTGGATCCTGCAAGATGCAATTTCCACCCCCACACTACTACAGAAGCAGACAGACGCTCCTAACGTTCTAAAAAGAAATGCCTGAAAAAATTTCAGCACTAAATATCTCCTGGAGTCGTCTACTGTAAGGAAATGACACAAAAATTCACAAAACTTCTTACGTAACTAGAGGGATACTTGGGTACTGGAGTAGTACTAGTTAGTGTAAGAAAAACATGAAACTAATGAAAATTATTATTTATTTTCAAAAATTCTGAGAAATCACAATGGCACTTTTAGTTATGAACTGAACAAGTTATTTCCGGGTTCTTTCCGGAATGTGAAGCTACCTCTTAAGAATAGGATTCGCTAATGAAATTTCTATACAAAGTTTAAAATTTTAGTGACTTGGCAGAATGGCTGAGAGCCGCGCCTACTCAACTTGAATAATTATCCGTTAGAATGTTGCTACGTACGGTCACGGCTGTCGCGTCTGAAATGCAGTGAAGTGTACTGTTGTGGGAGGAAATATGGGGCTCGCAAGAGCTGTAGCGCATAATACCGTAAGCTGTGATGACTGCTGTCTGCGCCGCTCGCTGCTGACAAATAAGATAACTCTCGTTCTATCTGGAGTGACCTTCGCCAATCAAACTCTCCCTACGCCTTGATGAAGTCAAGGACTCCTATTCGCCTCTAGTCTAACTATTGGCGTGGTACACCAGTCAGATAACCAGTCCACCACGATGCCACTCAAAAATTCGCTCACAGGCGTTTAACTATAACTCTGTCCGTTCATGCTGCACAATAAGTGTGGCGGCCAACACAGTGAACAACGCTTAATCGCAAGGACTCAATATAGAGTCGCACTCTGACTCGCTCTCGACAGAGGTGCTCTCCCAGTGAAGTACTGAGGAGAGACTTGTTCCTCGCTCTTTGAGTACACGTACGAGCGCACACGCTCTCGATACGTGTTCTCGCTCCAAGAGCGACAACGGAACGGCCCCTCTCCACGCCAGATGTGAAGGGGTATATCTTTCGGTCTCTTCCATTACTCCTTCAGCTCATGCATCAGGAATATCGTCTGCCAATCAGCATTGCTCTTCTAAAATGGGAGAATGACGTTTCGTTTAAGGCGACCAATCCGGAAATCTGTAGCATCGGCGTTTGGCGTTTGCTGTCTCCTTGTGAAAGCCTCTGAAACTGCGTGCCACGTTTGTAAAGAATGTGTAGGATGGGCGCTCCCACACAATGTAGTGGAATTTGCATTTAAGCCTAACACGGGGTCGTTCTTCCTCTCACTCGGGCATACGCTGTCCACTCCACGGGCGGCCGGCGGCCGACGTAGATAGGTTCACTTGACTCGTCCTCTGAAGGAACCGACCTCCTGGCTTGTGGTCTGGCTCTCCTGAACTAAAAGCTCCTGTGACCGTCGTGTCTTGAATGTGTGTGTGTACGCCAGCCTCGAGTATTTCAAGCACGGTGTGCATTTGCGATTACTAGCTATTTGCATATAGTTTACATAATTCATACAACATTGGCTTTCTCTTATCGAGTTTGGGTTCGAATGAAGCGTCTTGATGGGCGGAATATGATTGTGAAGGCGGAATACGTAAGCAATGAAGGTCAGGAGACCACGACGTCTTAGAAAATATATATATATATATATATATATATATATATATATATATATATATATTCGCTAATAAGTTTATATTTTCCTTGTGTTTTGATATCTGCTTCCCATCAACTCCAGCAAGAGGATAAGTTTCGTTACATTTTTAATAACTTCATGTTTACATGAGTTGTACACTGAGATATGTTACTGAACAGGTATTGAGGAGAGGAAGTGCAAACCGAATAAAAAAAATTCCATATAGTTTTGAAAAAGGTTTACTGCTGTTGATATTTTCGTTACGAATAAAGTTACACTAAAAGTAATCGTGCTAGTTATGTTGCTAAACAACCTATTTCGGTACTTTTTCTTGCTTCTGAACAAAAAATCGTATGGTCAAGATAAATCGACTACCTGTGTAGAAACAACGTCCTGTTCAACTAACAACAACATCACTGCTCTCAAATATCAGTTCTATATTGGAGAATTAAATGTGATTGAACGAATTTCTGATGCCAATAATTGTTACTAATATGCAAAGACATCGTGATGAAGGAATTCTTATTCCAAAACCAAATTCATGCTAATCTATATAGCATCTATATAGCAATTCCTTTGTACATTTCGATGGTGTGTATCTCGTGATAGGTAAATTTCAATCCAAATCCATCAACACCCATTAACGTACACACAACAAACAACGAAAATGAAACACTGCCACAAAGCTACACTGTGATGAGAATTGGAGACCTCTTTGATAATGACAAGTTTACTTGTATGGAACACATGTTCATATACACAAGATTGATTTTATAAACCATGTTATTATCTAACTGAAGGAATCGTCTTGGCATTCGTTTGGTAACACAAGAAGTATAAAATCAAAGTAGGCAGATGAATATTTGAATCCTACTTCTCATCAATCCACACTCATTCCATCCGTCTCCTTCTCCCCCCTCTCGCTGTCCACCTCCTCCACACCTCCCCCCACTCTTTGTCCATTTCCTCCTGCCCCATTCTCTGCCTGTCTATTGTTCCCGCCATTCTCCATCAATCTACCCCACCCCCTTCTCTTTGTTCATCTGCTCTTCCCTCTATGTCCATCTGCTCGACCCCCACGTTTGTCTTTTCCTCCCCCCTCTGTTTGTCCATTTCCTCTTCCCCCTCTGTCCATCAGCTCTCTCTCTTTCTCTTTCTGATCCTCCTCCTCCTTTCTTAGTCCATATCCTCTCCTCTCTCTATGTCCTCTTCCCATTTTCTGTCCATTTCCCCCACCCCATTCTTCCTGTCCATTTTCCGCTCCCTTCATGTCTGTATCCATCTCCTCCTTCTCTGTCACTGTCTGTACATCTTTTCCTCCTCCCATTCCCTCTCTACGGTATCAACTCCACCACAATAAGAGGTTGCTGATTCTTACCCCCACAACATTCCTTTCCAGATAGATACTGATACGTGTCGTTGAAATCAATCCAGGGGTTCAGGATAAATTTTTCATCTCCGTCTTTCCCTGCACACCCAAATTTCACGTATATTTTACATATATTTCACGTATTTCGCATATATTTCTACACGTATTTCACTAGTTTATGTAGAGAATTAGGCCCTGCAGTTTCGTTTTCAAGCATCTCATTGTTAATGACGTATTGTCTCTTGAACTACATACATAAAAAAAGGTTTGCATCACCCCAGTTTTCAGAACTCCTGAAGATAGACGTTGACTGTGTATATTGTACCACAGACACAGTCCCTTTGATGGCCAAGCGGTTCTAGGCGCTACAGTCTGGAACCGTGCGACCGATACGGTCGCAGGTTCGAATCCTGCCACCGGCTTGGATGTGTGTGATGTCCTTAGGTTAGTTAGGTTTAAGTAGTTCTAAGTTCTAGGGGATTGATGACCTCAGCAGTTAAGTCCAATAGTGCTCAGAGCCATTTGAACCATTTGAACAGTCCCTTTGACTGTTCCGATATGTCACTAAACCCACCCAAAGATGTAAACAACCATGCATGTGGAGCGGCTATTAGACAGAAGGGGTCCGACAGCCGATCACTTCCAGTCATTCCACCAGGAAGGAGGTACACGGCTCGTGTTGTCTGTAGTTCAACCGTTCCTAGATGGTCAATACCGCAGTTCGATCAAGTCAGCATTTTTACTTTGTGACAGGAAGGGCTCTCAACAAAGGAAGTACCCAGGCGTCTCGGAGTGAACCAAAGCGATGTTGTAAAGATAAAGAGAGACAGGAATTGTCAATGACATGCCTCGCTCAGGCCACTCTAGGGCTACTATTGCAGTGAATGACTGCTCCCTAGCAATGTGGCTCGGAGGAAACTTGACAGCAACGCCATCATGTTGAATAATACTTTTAATGCAGCCATAGGATGTCGTGTTACGACTCAAACTGTGCGCAATAGGCTGCATTATGCGCAACTTCACTCCCAACGTACATTACGAGGTCCATATTTGCAACCACGACACCATGCAGCACAGTACAGATGGGCCCAACAACATGCCGAATGGAGCTTTCAGGATTGGCATCGTGTTCTCTTCACCGATGATTGTCACATATGCCTTCAACCAGACAATCGTCGGAGACGTGTTTGGAGGCAACCCAGTCAGGCTGAACGCCTTAGACGCACTTTCCAGCGAGTGCAACAAGGTGGAGGTTACCTGCTGTTCTGGGGTGGCATTATGTGGGGCGGACGTACGCCGCTGGTGGTCATGGAAGGCGCCGTAACGGCTGTACGATACGTGAATGCCATCCTCCGACCGATGGTGCAACCATATCGGCAGCATATGGGCTAGCCATTCGTTCTCATGGACGACAATGCATGCGCCCATCGTGCACATCTTGTGAATGACTTTCTTCAGAATGACTACATCGCTCGACTAGAGTGTCCAGCATGTTCTCCAGACATGAACCCTATCGAACATGCCTGGGATAGATTGAAAAGACCTGTTTATGAACGACGTGACCCACCAACCACACTGAGGGATCTACGCCGAATCGCCTTTGAGGAGTGATACAATCTGTACCAGCAGTGCTTTCATGAACTTGTGGATAGTGTGCCACGACGAATATAGGCATGCATCAATGCAAGAGGACGTGCCGTACTGGGTATTAGAGGTACCGGTGTGTACAGCAGTCTGGGTCACCACCTCTGAAGGTCTCGCTGTATGGTGGTACAACATGCAATGTGTGGTTTTCATGAGCAATAAAAAGGGCGGAAACGATGTTTATGTTGATCTCTATTGCAAGTTTCTGTACGGTTTCCGGAAATCTCGGAACCGAGGTGATGCAAAACATTTTTTGACGAGTGTGTGTGTGTGTCGTAAAATGCTATTTTGTAAGGACATTCAGCGGCATATGTGAATACTGCCTGCGAAATCTGTTGCAAATGGAGTTAGTAGCAAAAAAGTATTAAACGACGTGCACGATGCGGCAGTTTTATACGTATCTCAGTGTTCATGACGTCATGTCTTCCGAACTACTTGTCGTTAAATCATATAATTTTTCAGGTATAATGCGGATACCGTTAGCCGTAAAAAAGTAATAAATAATAACGTCATGAATGATGCCTCAGTTATTTTGCATTAAAAGCGAAAATGAAGTAAGCGATAAACTTCTTTCGTCTCAGAATGGATTCCATTAGGAACATTATTTATAATTTCTTATTAACAAAACCGGTTAGTCTTTGTGCAGCACAATGATACTTCTTGGGAGCTTGAAACTGCGTTTTGTTAGCGGGACTGTTGTCAGCGCGAAAAAGTTTCGTAAGGGTTGAGGCTACGTGTGAGGTCTGTTGTAAGTCCTCTTATTGTCAAACAATACATGAATATAATTTGGCTATTTTCGCGCCGTGGGCGACACTACTTTCCACCACCACCTCTTCGATAGGTAGGCGGTTCTTACACCCCAGTGGTTCCTTCCAGACAGTAAGTGATATGTGAACAGAGTTTCATCGAGATCGGTCCAGTAGTTTAGGAGGAAATGTGAACCATACAAGCATGCATTTTTGTAGTATCTGTGGATCTGGAAACACTTCATTCGAAGCCGGTAACTTCTTCGTGAATTAAGATAGAAACTTGGCGTGAATTTTAACATCCGCATAACTAAAAAAATTTCGTTTCAAAAGTTCCATTGTACTTCATATCTCATACATACATTCACATAAAATCTTGAGGTGCTTTTTACAATTACGTTTACGGTCGACGAATTCATTTACATTTCAAAACTGTCCAATCTGCATTCCTTCAGACGGAAGACCAACATCGGGACGATACTCAAACTTGTCCATCCTTTTTGGGGGCATGTCGGGAGATTCTGCATTCGCTGCTATTTTCGCCCGAAGTTGCTGGAAGGGGAGGCGCCCCCACAGAGTCCCTCACAAACTGGAAGGTAAAAAAAAAAGCTACCATGAGATTGTGAGATTACGCGACCATGGAGGCCAGCGAGATCCGTACATCCCTTACGACTGGAGTTGCAATTCCTCAGAGTTGTAACTGAATTAGAGCCGTTCAAACGGAGAATGCCTTCAGTGTTATCGCCATTTCGGCCTTTTACATACTGTGTAATGAGCGAGAGAGCGACGCTGTTAGCTGTAACTCCCAGACTTGTACTGGTAACCAGATGAAACGGTAACGTGCAGCTGGCGTCAAGGTGAAGTTTCAGATTCGATGCTCAAGTTAAAATTCATCCCAATTTTCTATCAACATTCATGTAGACGCAATAGGCCTGTGAAATCGGATGAACGTGTGACCAGTACATCATCATTCATGTGGTTCTCGAGAGCTGGAGTGTACAGAAAGCGCCTTGATTCCGCACTGTTATTACTTTTGTGAAGAAAAAACTGATCGGAGATGGATATATTTTGTTTACAGCTCAGGATGGATTCCATTAGGAACATTATTTATAATTTCTTATTAACAAAACCGGTTAGTCTTTGTGCAGCAGAATGATACTTCTTGGGAGCTTGAAACTGCGTTTTGTTAGCGGGACTCGCTCAAAGACATTGCCGACTCGGCAGTGTGGGTGAGAAGTGTTTCATACACCCGCCGAGCACTCAAGCGGGACTGTACTGAGGGTCCTTTGGGAAGTGAGGCTGAAATCGTGGCCGTAGGCAGCGTTAGTTGTGCGTGCACCCTTCCTATGTAAGCACAGACAGCTGCCCTGGGCAGACTCCTTTGTGGACATTGTGAAACAAAGCCGTGTGCACAGCGGACTGCGGTCAGTCCGCATACGCCTCTGAACCTTAGGCGTCATAGTTGTACGGTGTTGTCAACTCTGCCTTCCTGATGTAATGATGCATAATAAAAGCTCTTCAAATTTTAAAGTTCCGTAATACAAAGACGAATGATAAGACATATTTTGCAACGGAGTTATTTATGTCGTCAAATGCTACTCGATGGAAAAATGCTACTTAATTTTCAAAATAATGTAATATGTACTTGTTTTAGGAAAACTGTTTTTACCACATCATAAAAACATATGCGCAGTGAGGTGAGAATCATTCTTTGGATAGGGTGTTAATTTTAACAGATGTCTCGTTTTTATGTTTTTGTATCTGAGTCGGTGAAAACGGAAATCTTATGGGAACACTTCGCTGTCGATCTGTCTGTCCCTTTGGTAAGATCCCTTCTATCAGGAACGGGTAAAGTACCAGATTGAAATTTATGTCAAGCGCTTAGGTCTACGGTAACCTGGCGTTATAAAAAAATTAGAGTTCCTGCGGGAAGTGTGGGAGCGGTAGTCCAGTGGCAAACGTTGCAAAACATGGGTTCCGCATTGTGGAGAGATTTACTGTTAACATTCCGAGTTAAGTGGACTATCACCCCCTCCAGATATATCTCGCGAATTGACGACGCCGTTGAAGTCAGAAAAACTAGATCTCATAAAGAAACTTGTCAACAGTCCCTCTTCCAATGCTCCTTTCTCAAATGGAGCTGGAAAGGAAAAATGATAGTGGTATGTAATGTACGATCCCTCGCACACCGAATAGCTTGCTTGAGGAGTGTACGCGTACTCTGATGTTCATTGCTACACCACATGACATCTTGAAAGCAACATGTAAAAACCGTCAAATAGGTATGAAGTGTACTACATGCTTGGATATGCAAATAATCAGCAACTGCGCAAGGTATGTGGGAGTGACACGTGCATTATATGTGTACGGAATAGTTAGGTAAGGAGTATCTCAGACAGAAATCGCATTTAATTATTGGGTATTTAAGGAAAGATCGTGTTACGACTCGCACAAAAAAGAGAAACATCCATCAGCTCTGTCAGGATTCGACAGCGGCAGTATCGTGTCCTGTCGATACTGTGGTTTCTCGTTCTAGCCCGGGTTCGTCGAGATCTCTCGACTGTCATATAAATACGTGATTAATATATTCGGGAGGACCATAATCAACTCCATCCAGTACCTCAACGACTAACGCCCGAAATCGTTTCTCAAGATATGGGGGTCTCTGCAGCGGGCCAGATATCCACACAGACAGTGGAACGACGTCAGGGCTACCACGATATGTCAACACAACGTTCTCTGTTGCTGTTTCTCTTTGCCGGGCCAGCAGATGGCGCGTGCTGACAGTGGCGTGTCCTACCTAACACTGCACGCACAACAGATACCCCAGTTTCATTTCAGACGGGAAGTTGTTCAACGTACGGTATCAGTACCAATGGCTCAAATGGCTCTGAGCACTATGGGACTCAACTGCTGTGGTCATTAGTCCCCTAGAACTTAGAACTACTTAAACCTAACTAACCTAAGGACATCACACACATCCATGCCCGAGGCAGGATTCGAACCTGCGACCGTAGCAGCCGCACGGTTCCGGACTGCGCGCCTAGAACCGCAAGACCACCGCGGCCGGCGGTATCAGTACTGAAATATTGATGGGGGGAGGGGGGGGGGACTTCCGAGAAGGAATAACCTTGTCAGACTGCATTCGTTATCGTTATATGGACCTAGCACCTGGAATAAATGGAAATGGTGCCACTGCGTACGTGGCATGATCACCTCTGGCTCATACAGCTGGTAATTTTGGACAGCAGGCGATGCATTTCTGACGCATTAAGGCAGGTGCAAAATGTTCAAAATTCTAAGAAAAATAAGATTAAGCTGTAGCCAAAGACGGGTACTGTGCAACATGTAGATCAGGGCCGGCCAAACGCTGCACAGTGTGCAGACGTGCGGAAGTGCTGCACATGTGCGCACGTGTGCGACAGCGACATCTGTTATTAGACATGTGTCCTAAATGAACGGCGACGACTCCACTTCCCTGGTTATGTGGTACAAGCAAGAGCGCAACATACCCAGTCTCGTTTACCCCTGGTAACAGTAACCTTAACAGAGAAGTACTGAGAAATGGCAGGTACTGTGAAAAAGCCAAGGACGGGAGATCTATGTTCTCAGTCGTTTAAAAATGACTGAGAACTGCAATTCTTTTTTGTAGCCGTTGGTGAAAACTCACAGTGTTTGCTGTGCCGCCGAATAATAGGCGGCCAGCGTAAGTTTTCAATTGAAAGAAACTACAATACATATCGCAAAGACGAATGTAGTGTACTCAACAGTGAAGAACGGCAAGCAAAATTAAATGTCCTTAAGAAAATGGATGAGACACATCAACTCGATTTTACTGTACATCAAAGTAACTGATACTTCTTAAACTTTTAGTTTCGTATGTTACATTTATGTCTATTATACTGTACGCTGTAAAATGTACTGTTTTCAATTTTCCAGAATGACAACCACACTAAATCTTCACTGCGAGTAAGTTTTAAAATCGCATTAAGAATTGCTCAATCTGGGAAACCCTTTTGCGAAGGGGAGTTTGTGAAAGGGTGTCTGATTGATGCTGAAGAACTTGTGTGTTCTACGAACGTTAGCAGGTTTCAAGAAATCAATCTATCCAAACAAACAGGGACAAGACGTATCAGTGCTACGGCCGGCGATGTGCACAAGCAGCTAATAAATAGGGCTAAAGATTTTGTTGCTATCTCTGTTGCGCTTGATGAAGTGCAAAATCAGTAACGTTAGCAAACGTCGTACAAATTGTTGTGCGTACTGTAAACTATGTGAAGATATATGGACTTCCGCATCGCCAGTTTCGGCGGTTCTTGGAGGAATTAGGAGCGGAGTACGGCAACATACCTTACTATACTGAAGTGCGCTGGCTCAGTCGAGGAAAAATGCTGAAAATATTTTTTGATTTACGTTTGGTCATAGTAACATTCTTACATGAGAAGGGAAAAAGTGAACCTATGTTGGAAGGCCCTGGTTGGATATCAGACCTTGCATTTCTCGTGGACATTACGTCTCACATGAACAGCCTGAACGTCAGTTTGCAAGGTGAAAATAATTTAATTTCTGACATGGTGGAAAAAGTAAATGCCTTTGAAAGGAAGCTTGCGCTTTGGGAGAGCCCGCTATTGACAGAAAACACTGCACATTTCCAGACTCTTGGACTGGTCCATGGAGGTGCCAGATTTCAAGAGTACGTAGCATAATTGTAAAAATTAGGAACAATTTCGATCACGATTTGCAGATGTTACGAGTTTGTCTCCTGCCATTCGCCTCTTTGCTCGACCGTTCTCGTCGTCAGTTGAAGATGCTCCGAATGATCTACAGATGGAACTGATCGACCTACAGTGCAATACAAGACTGAAGTACAAGTTCTTTGCTGTGCGAAGTACAAAAGAATTCTACAAAAATTTTTCACAACAAGAATTTCCACGCCTGCGCCGAGAAGCCGCGGGAGTTATGTCCATGTTTGTGTCGACATATGTTTGTGAAAGATTTTTATCGGTGATGAAAATGAATAAATCAAGGTTTCGATAAAGCATAAGTGATGAAAATCTTCGCAATTGCTTGCGTTTGTCAATGAGCCGTGATTTTGTGCCCGACATTAACTATATCATTTCTCATGACCAGCGATAAACGTGTTTGGATTTATTCCTTACATAATCAAAAATTATTGTTTACTAATTGTGCATTATTGCTTCATTCTGCTCCATGTTACATTATTATCAGGAACATTGGTCGTTAAACCGATTGTTCCAATGTATACTTACATTTAGGGTTTTTTTTAATGTGTGAAAGGCCACGCTCAGCTGAAGTTGATAAAACATAACATTCATCTAATTGTCGGTTATTATGCAGATTTCAGACGGAACTGATGAAAGATATAGCAATAATGGTATTGAAATAACAGGTGATCATAGAGAGCTCTGCGGTTATCATTCTGTTCAGAGGTTAGTGAGACAGAAATTATGAGTGTGTAACTGAGGGCACCGAGAATTAATTGTAGGAAACCTTGCATTAGTTTAATGTCATTTTAAATCATGAATAAGGTTCGTTGGAAGTCGCTAAGTACTCTCTTTCTTAAATACTAGATCAAAAACATTACGCATATTTACGTGCCGTCAGTCAAGCTGTCTTAATAAAAACCGATGGTTCTTAACTGTATTACCTGTCATACTGGGTTAAACTGTTATCATAAAAGTAGACGTCTCAATGAGTAGACTGTGACAGTATTTTAAATGTTTAATACGCTAAATACATTCCCATGGTTGGCTTGCAAGCTGTGGACAGAGCACTAGAATGCGCCGGTACAGAGCATCCAAGCAAGTGGATAAAGCGACATCTGTGCGTAGAAACATGCACTACATGAACGCTGACGGCTGCGGCGTGCACGCTGTGACCCGGAAGTTACACATGTGCAGGAGCACAGCACGCGTGCAGAATTTCTGGCCGGCCCTGATGTAGATGAATCAACAGCTAACAATAAAACTGGAAGGCCAAAAATGGAGGGTTCGGATTAAAACGATCCTAATACAGGGATGCTGTCTTTCACCCCAACTTTTCAATCTATACATAGAAGAGACTTTGACGGAAATAAAAGACAGGTTCAAGAATGGAATTAAAAATTTAAGGTGAAAGGATATCAATGGTAAGATTTGCTGATAACATTGTTATCTATAATGAAAGTGAAGAAGAATTAAATGGTCTCTTGAATGGAATGAACAGCCTAATGAAACACAATTGGATTATAAGTAAACTGGGAAAAGAAAAGAGTAATGTGAAGTATCAGATATGAGAGTAGCGAGAAATTTAACATCAAATTTGATCACGAAGTAAACGACTTTCAGGAATTCTGCTACCTTGGAAGCGAAATTCCCCACGGCGGACGAACCAAGGAGAACATAAAGAGCAGACTAGTGGTGGCAAAAAGTATGAAACACAGGAGGCCTCAATTTGAGGAAGAAATTTCTGAGAATATACGTTTTGAGCACATCATTGTCTTATATTGAAACGTGGGTAGTGGGAAAACCGAAACAGAAGAGAAGTTAATCGTTTGAAATGTGGTGCTACAGAAGAACATTGAAAAATTAAATGGAATGAGGAGATTTCCTGCACAGTCGGCGAAGAAAGATTTATATGGAAAACACTGTCAAGAAGAAGGGATAGGATGATAGGACATGTATTAAGGCATCATGGAATAACCTCCATGGTACCAGACGGAGCTATAGAGGGTAAAACCTGTAGCAGTAGACACAGATTGGAACACACCTAACAAATAAATGAGGCTGTAGGGTGCAAGTGCTACAATGAGATTAAGACGTTAGCGGAGCAGAGGACTCGGTGACGAAATTCTTCAGCTTGAGCAAATCATACAGCGTGCAACCTCCACCCTCATACCTTAGCGAAAGATGTTGCTGAGAAGGCTAGAAAATGTTGTTCGCACGTAAAACGGCTAAGGGGGTCGAAGGTTGCTCTTGACGGTGAGGCTGGTATGCCAATAGAATATACCAAAAAGAAATCTGAAGCTTTTACGTTTCGCACTTAAAAATCATTCATGTAGGAGGAGCGTACAGACATTCCATCGTTTGGTCTTCAGCAGAAAATCCTATATGAAGGGCATAGAAATATGCATCACCAGCGTTGAATAAACTGTAAGAGTTGAAAACAAATATGACGCCAGGTCCGGATGGAATCCTAGTTCGGTCTTACGGACACTGCTCTTTAGTATTGACCCCTTATTTTGCTTCCATTTACCGCGAATGGTTCGCCCAGAGCAAACTGCAAACCGAATGGTAAAAAGCGGATTTGACTTCCAGACGTAACAAGGACTAAAGAACGGATCCGTAAAATTACAGCCTAATATCCTTAACGTATATTTGCTGCAGAATTCTTGAGTTTGTCCCAAGTTCGGAAATAATTAATTTCGTCGCGACAGAAAGCGTTCTGTCCACAAATCAGCACGTATTTAGAAAGCTTGCTCTTTTTCCGCATGATATCTTGCGAACCATGGATGAAGGGCAACGGAGGGATTCGGTTCTCCTAGATTTCCGGAAAGCGTTTAATGCCATACTGCATTCCGTCAACGAAGGTCGGAGCACACGGAATGTTTGAATACTGCTCGATATTTTGGTATCGCCACGAGTCAGATGGAACGAAGACATCGAATCATTTCAGAACGTGCTGTCAGATTTGATACCGGTAGGTTCGATAACCACACGAGTGTTACGGAAATTCTCCGTGAAAAATGAGGGTTAGTGGAGGGAAGAAGACGTTCTTTTCGTGAAGCACTACCGTAAAAGTTTAGAGAAAAGACATTTGCGACAGATTGCAGAGCGATTTATCTGCCACCAACATAAATCGATACGAACAATCTAGCAGTGGTACAAATTACACTCCACCATGCACTGCATGCTGGCTTGAGGGCGGGGGGAGGGGGAGTGGAAGCAGGCCGTACGTTGCCCATACTATCCTAAGCTGCGTCGATAGAGAGGGTCTGATGGTTGCCCCGGCCCGCACATTCGCTAGATATATCGCTCATAACATCCGCGCATGGGTTGCTGAGAGAATGGGACGCCACCACTAACAAGCCACTTCGACTGATGCTCCGACAGAGTGAAGGAACGTGGAATCACGTTCCCATATCTGTGCCACCTTGAGTGGATGCCCAGTCACATCAGAGACGTTTTTGCTGCGGTGGATGGTAGTTCTTTGTACTGAACATGGCACCCTGTATACCCAAAAATCACCTACAGATTCTCACCCATTATTTGGCCATTTACCAGCACCGTCTCGCTAGAAGTCCAGAAAAAGTTTTGTAGGGGTCCATGTAAACCAAAGGCTAGACATGTGGAGAAAAAGAGTAGATACTGCTCCTCTAGGCTGGGGACAACCTAAAGAAGAAATACCTCCCGGTGATAATGAGAGCTGGTGTACCTGGACGCCCCTCTACACATTACGAACTGGTGTTGGGTGGTGTAAAAAGACTCTTGAAAAATGGAGATTCGCTAGAGGACGCTCAACTTGTGAGTGTGGAGAGGAGGAGCAGACGATGTCTCACCTCTGCAACTGCCGTCTGTGCTCGTCATCATGCACAGAAGAAGAGTTGATGTTGGCCAGTTCTAACGCCTTGGACGTTGCCCGTTTCTGGGCGAAGACAGTGTAATTGAATGTCTTGTTAGTCTATACTAAAGTGTATTTATGAATGTTTGTTTATGTGCAATTACTCCTAACTGTAATGCTTTGAACGTAGCTCACTTTTGAGCAACAGCAAGTTAATTAAAGATTTCTTTGTCCTTTTTCATTTTTATATGTTAATTTCCATTGTCTACTTACATGTTTTACAACTGTTAATTTCTGTTAATTCCCTTGTAATTGATGCCTTTGATACGAGTAAAAAATACGACAGATTTTATAAAGTATTGTTCCTACGATAAACAAAGTGAGTAAAAGTTCGATATTTACTATACTACGTGGTGTTGAAAATGGAATGGACAGTAGGATAGATGTCC
Organism: Schistocerca serialis cubense; assembly: GCF_023864345.2. Taxonomy (NCBI): domain Eukaryota; kingdom Metazoa; phylum Arthropoda; class Insecta; order Orthoptera; family Acrididae; genus Schistocerca; species Schistocerca serialis. The sequence continues at coordinate 934,826,472 of NC_064638.1, forward strand.
GCACTGTTAACTGTGGTCTACATTGATTGTTGTGTATGGAAGTTGCGCTTGCTACGTTAATCGGTATGCAGCGTCTCGAAGTGCTGCTTGTAAGCGGCATTGGGCAAGATGTCAGGTAGCAAGGCCGCGAAATTGCGAGTGCAGGGGCCAGCGGGGTCAGTAGGCGCGTATTTGGTAGCCGAGGTGAGCAGCTCGCTGCCGGCCGGCGATCGGCCATCTCGACGGCGGCCGCGGCCGCGACCGGGCCTTCGCCTGCGCCGGCGCTGGCGCTGCCGGGCGCTACGTGACCGGCCTACCGGCCAGCCGCCGTACGGGCGCCGCCGCGGCTCCAATCTGCTGTGCTCGCGGTACGACCTCGATCCCCTGTAATTGGGTTACCTGCGGCGCTTAGCACTCACTCACCTATCGGCAGCACTTCTGCTGACGGTGGGGACATGTGCCGGTTTCCGAGAAAAAGGAGATTTCCTTCCTCAGGTTCCTATTTTTAACTCTCAAATTCCAAGCACGAATCGTGCATTTCCGAAAGTGCTGAATGAGAAAGGAAGCACTTAAACACTGGTTGAGGAGAATTTGAAAACATATATACACTGATGTGACAGGGTACCTCCTAACATCCAATCGGACCCCATTTTGACAAGCGTAGTGCAGCAGCTCGACGTGGCACGGACTCAACAAGTCGGTTATGTCCCATAAGTGTTCGATGGGCTTCATGTCGGGCAATTTTGATAACCAAAACCCGTCAGGTTAGCTGAGAGCACTTATGCGCTGATTCCTGGACTCGGGGAGGCGTGCCAGCCACGGATCGAATCCGCCCAGCGGATTACCGACAGCGGCCGATGTGTCGGCCAGCCTGGATGTGGTTTTTAGGCGGTTTTCCACTTTCCGCTAGGTGAATACCGGGCTGGTCCCCACGTTTTGCCTCAGTTACACGACTCGCAGACATTTGAACACGTTCGCACTATTCAATGGATTACCCTCGACGCAGACAGCTAGGGTACACTAATTCCGTCCTGGGGAGGGGGGGGGGGGGGGGGTTACGGGGTGGCGGCGGCAGGAAGGGCATCCGGCGACCCCTTGCAACAAACTTTGCCAAATCCGTTCAAATCCGTCCACGAATCACTGCAAATGGTCTCCAAGCAGCCAGACATAACAATCTTCAATCAATGGTTGGTTCATCTGGACCAGAGGACTCAGTTCATTCCATGGAAACACAGCCCACGCCATCATGGAGCCACCACTAGCTTCTATAGGGTCTTGTTTACAACTTGAATCCATTGCTTCGTGGGCTCTGCGTCACATACGAAACCTACCATACCCCTTACCAACAGAAATCGGGACTCGTCTGACAAGACCTCAGTTTTCCAGTCGTCTAGGGTCCAAAGACTATGGTGACGAGCCCAGAAGAGGCGCTGCTGGTGATGTGGTGTTGTTAGTAAAGGTACTCACGTCGGTCGTCTGCTGCCACAGCTCTTTAACGCCAAATTTAACTGCACTATCCTGACGGGTACGTTCGTCGTACGTCCCACATCGATTTCTGCAGTTATTTTACTCAGTATTGCTTGTCTGTTAGTACTTACTACTCTACGCAAACGCCACTGTACTCGATCGTTAAGTGAACGGCGTCGGTCACTGCGTTATCGAAGGTGAGAGGTAATGCATGAAATTTGGTATTCTCGACACACTGTTGACGCTGTGGTCTCGGAGTATTGAATTCCCTAACGATTTCCGAAATGGACTGCGCATGCGTCTAGCTCCAACTACATCACTGACCTCAATGTGCAGTACGATTTTGGAGCATATACTGTACTCGAACATTATGAATGACCTTGAAGAAAATGACTTATCGATACATAACCAACACGGATTCAGAAAATATCGTTCTTGTGCATGAAGTAATGAGTGCTGTCAACAAAGGATCTCAAATCGATTCCATATTACTAGATTTCCAGAAGACTTTTGATACCGTTCCTCACAAGTCATTATTAATCAAATTGCGTGCATATGGAGTATCGTCCCAGTTGTGTGACTGGATTCGTGATTTCCTCTCAGAGAGGTCACAGTTCGTAGTGATAGACGGTAAATCATCGAGTAGAACAGAAGTGATATGTGACGTTCCGCAGGGTAGTGTCATAGGCCCTCTGTTGTTCCTGATTTACATAAATGATCTAGGTGATAATCTGAGCAGCCCCCTTGGATTGTTTGCAGATGGTGCTGTAATATACCGTCTAGTAAAATCGTCAGACGATCAATTCCAATTACAAAAAGATCTAGAGAGAATTTCTGTATGGTGCGAAAAGTGGCAATTAGAACTAAACAAAGAAAAGTGCGAAGTCATCCAGATGGGTACTAAAAGAAACCCGATAAATTTTGAGTATGCGATAAATCGCACAAATCTAAGGGCTGTCAATTCGACTAAATACCTAGGAATTACAATTACGAGCAACTTAATTTGGAAAAACCACATAGACAACATTGTGGGGAAGGCGAAACAAAGACTGTGCTTTGTTGGCAGAACACTTAGAAGATGTGACAAACCCACTAAAGAGACATCCTACATTACACTTGACCGTTCTCTGCTGGAATATTGCCGCGCGGTATGGGATCCTTACCAGGTAGGGTAGAAGGACAGCTCGTTTCGTGTTATCGCGCAGTAGGGGTGAGAGTGTCACTGATATGATACGCGAGGTGGGGTGGCAGTCACTGAAACAAAGGCGGTTTTCTTTGCGGCGAGATCTATTTACGAAATTTCAATCACCAGCTTTCTCTTCCGAATGCGTAAATATTTTGTTGACACCCACCTACGTAGGGAGAAATGATCATCATAATAAAATAAGAGAAATCAGAACTCGAACGGAAAGATTTAGGTGTTCCTTTTTCCCAATCGCCATTCGAAAGTGGAATGGTAGAGAAGTAATATGAAAATGGTTCGATGAACCTTCTGCCAGAATCTTAAGTGTGAATTGCAGAGTAGCCATGTAGATGTAGATGTAGAACTACCATCCGCGTTCTAAGTCTGTTATGCAGTTATAACCATGCCAAAAATCTTTTCGCATGAATCACCAGAGTACAACAGAGAGCTGCTCCGATGCAGTGCCCTTTTGTACCTTGTGTACACGATACAACCACCATCTGTAAATATGCTTAGCGACACTGCATGACTTTCGCCACTTCATTGTATTTATTAATTAATCATGGGCCTATGCCCATATAGGTCTGTGTGGTTGACGATCACCCAAGATGGAGACTAGTAAACTGCACTGACCAAGGTATTTATTTCAATCAAACAGAGTATGTAAAACGGTTAAATCTGTCTCTACATATACTTCAGAGCTCCAGTAATTATTACTTTGCAAATTTATCGCTGCTTCGAGCACTAAATACTATTCTCTTAACACCTGCAGAGCATTCCACTTCACATTACATTGCTAGCCATTAAAATGCATAAAAAATTAAACTGGGATACATTGTACTGTATGCTTGGATATGCAAATTATTAGCGCCTCAGCATAACTGCACATGTAGTTAGAAGTCTACATTTTGTATATGAGGAAAGCTTGCACATTGGGTTACTCATTCAGAAATTGCATTTTAATGTTCATTGTTGGTGATAAGATCGTGTTATCCCACGATAGTCAGGTGAATATGGGAGCCATGGGTTCAGGAGGGATCAATACTCAACGCTATGCGGGATCTCAACGGTTCCAAGTGACAAGGCCCGAGAGAACACACGTATTGTTCGCCCGGTAGTGCAGGGTCGTAAGGCTACGCTTTGTGTGCTGAGACAGGAAATGGGTCTGTTTGCAGCAAGAGAAGTATCCTCACGGACAGTTCCACGACTTTTGAAGCATCGTGGACTGTCAGCACTACGATCTTATTTGTGGCTTTTCTTGTAGCAATAGAGATAGGAGCACTGATAGTGGTTCACCCAGATACCGCACTGGCACCACGTCATCTTCCCAGACAATCTAGTTTCTGCGAACAGCATGACGGTAAACATATTCGTGTGTGGAGGCTCCAGGACTAAAATGAACATTACCAGACTACATTTGTCATGGTCTTATGGGTCCAGCACGCACTGTGATGGTCTGTAGTGGCACTGGGTACACACACCATCACCCGTGGTTCACATATTCGGTAATATGACAGAAAACATAGCGTTTCTGATGTGTTAACGCCGTTCGATGTGCCATTTCTTCCAGGTTTCCGCGACGTTTCCTTTCAGCACTATAACGCAAGACCGTATGTTCTCGTGGTTTGCTAACCTACCTCAATACCGAGGGTGTTCGTCAGTTGCCCTGGACAGCGTGTTCACGATATTTCGCGCTCCTCCCTTTCCGTACAAAAAAACATCTGGCTGTGGGCTACCCTGGGAACTCACGCAACACTCGCCAGCCAGACCGGTGGATGATTTCTGACAGACCGTTAAAGCTGCATGGAATGAGATATCCGTAACTGTCATCCAAGCTCAATTAAAATCAATGCTCATCCATATTAAAGCCTCGTCGCTGTCAGAGGTGACAGGTCTGTGTATTTAACTAAGCATCTTGTATACTCCAAGTTACCCAAAAATTTAGTCATCTGTTCTTCCTAGTAAAATGTATAAATACAATTCTTAGAATTTCATTGTTGATGATCATCCTTCGTACTATTGCACTTGTAACGGCCAACGATGCAGTTTCGATTACATAATTCGTCTTGAATTCGTCGTTTTAATTAATATATTATCCAGAGTTATGTCGTGTTGATCAGAAGGCTCTCAAGAAAGCAGTCGCATCAAATCCAAGCGGACCGTTTTATGTGTGTTGTAGGAGAGAAATTTCACCGTGTCCTTGGGTAGCATGGAAAGATCTCAGTTTAACGAACAAGCTGTGCATGGTGACTCAAGAGCCCAATGGATTCTTCTTTTATTTTTCAGATGTGCCTGTGTAATACCCAATAACTGAACGCCGAGAACAATCAGGAAATTCCCGAAATCCCGATCGACAGATAATCATCACCTGCGTCTTACACCGTGACATCTTGAGGTAGTATCATCTGACTCTCCGTTTTCCATATACTATTCATGCTACACCTTACGATCTGTATTATTACTAAAGTTCTGCAGTGTTACATCTAGGAATACTGGTACTATGTTGATGTTGTTAGCTCTATCTTGTTTTTATGTATGTACGAGGGTTGGAACTTAAATAGTGGCAACTATTTATTCACAACCAATACAAAAAAGATACATGTTTGAAGCTGTTACTGTCCTTCAAAGTAGTCACCAGCGTTGTGTAGAACTCGTTGCCAGCGATGTGGAAGGCGCAGTATACCGTTAGCAGAGCCTGTTCTGTTGATGGTGCGAATGCAGCGGTCTACTGCCTGTCGAATCTCTGGAACAGTTCTGAAGAGAATGCCACGAAGTGGTTCCTTCATTTTCGGAGTCAAATCAAAGTCACAGGGACTTAAGTCCGGGGAGTATGGTGGATGGTACAGTACTTTTCAGTCTCATCGACCGAACAGAGCAGCCACATCTTGCGCTGTATGCGCCTGCGCATTGTCTCAAAAAAGGATGGGTGGGTTAGGTAGGAAGTGTTCCTGCTTCTTTCGCAAAGCTACTCGCAGGTGATGCACTAAAAAAGAACAGTAATACTGCGCACTGACGGTCTGCCGTGGAGGAACGTAATGCGTTAGGATAACACCATCACAGTCGTACACACCATAACTTTCACCAAACTGGGGCTCTGACGCAATTTTCACTTTCGCGGCGACCCATAGTGACACCATTCGTTGGATTGGCGTTTCAGTTTTGGCTCGTACGATGTGGCCCATGTCTCATCCAGCGTTACGATACGGCGTAAGAAAGCCTCTCCTTCGCGGTCATAGCGCTCCAAGTGCGTCTGAGCAGCGTCGTAGCGCACCCATTTCTGCATTTCCTTCGTCATGCGGAACCGATCGCGATGAAATTTTTCGCATGTCAAGACGTTCCTTCACGAAGCATACTCGTATGCGCCAATCCGGTTTCGTAGGCGAGCCCACGAGTCGAATGGCGTCGATCACTGTCCACTAACGCGGCAACAGCATGCACTTCTTCTCCACAGACCCTAGGACGACCTGCCCGATGCATGTCTGCCACAGTTTGCCGACCTCCGTTGAAGGCTTTTACCCATCGTGTCACTGTTCTGTACGGCAATGCCGATTCCCCGCACGCCTCTTGAAGACCTTGCTGACACTGTCGTGCTGTACGACCTCTGGCATATTCAATCCAGATCCAACTCCGTTGTTTCTGTTTCGAAAACATAGTGACACCGTTACGTTAGATCGCTCGTTCACAAGTGACTATGTTTCCCTCTGTTGTGCGCAGGCTGGTGTCGTGGGACGGGCAAGTCCATTTGCTCGGAGGTGAGGTAGGTATGTCAACAACGTGTGCTATCAGCGACATTGCACAGTATCTCCACTATTTAAGCTCCAACCTACGTATTTACGACTACCTACGGCTGCGACTAATTGAAATATGAGGCCTATCAAACGGGTTTAAATGCAATCCAACGGCGAGGTCTCTGTTGATGAGGAAGTATTAGCTCGCTGTTTCTCCTTCCTTCGACGTAATTTTCAAGATGAGAATGGATTTCCATTTCAGGATTCTAATCACGTACTTTAGCTAAAGTGTCGCTGCTCTCCACTCGTTTGAGATGCCGTCGCTGCTTGTCCATCAAACTGCATTTCATTGTTCGAAAGAAACTAATATTTACAACAGTTGTCGCACTCTGCACACTGATCGCCCCTAGAATCTCCCATTAGGCATTAGTCTAAATGCCACACTTTAAAGAAGTAAAGTCATAACGTCCACATACATTCTCCATTGCATAAAATGTGCCCCCTTAAACAAGGCTTATCGGAGATGCTACTGTCATGGTTACAGTTATTGCTCAAAAATGGTTCAAATGGCTCTGAGCACTTTCGGACTGAACATCTGAGGTCATCAGTCCCCTAGAACTTGGAACTACTTAAACCTAACTAACATAAGGATATAACACACATACATGCCCGAGGCAGGATTCGAACCTGCGACCGTAGCACGGCCACTGCGGCCGGCTTACACTGTGCACTATACACTGTCCTGTCACATTAACTTAACACCCGTAAAAACATGAGAATCACCTGTTGCAGCGCGGACTGTAGCAAGTCGTGCAGGAGAAGAGTCAATAAGGTTCTAGATGCTACCGACAGGGATGTAGAGCTATTCCCACTAGAGTACTGGGGCTAGCTGCGTTATTTTTCTCTGTTAAGGGTCGAGGTGATCCCACACACTCTCGATTGGGTTTAAATCGGCCGAGTCCGGTGGCTAGAAGAGAACGATAAACTCACCCTGGTGCTTTCCGAACCACGACGTACACAGCGAGCTGTATGCAAGTTGCATTGCCCTGCTGGCAGATGTCATAGTGCCAAGAGAAAACAAAATAAATTTTTGGGTATACATAATCCCCGAGGATAGATGCATACTTGTGTTGATCCACTTTGCCTACCTAAGTGACGAGACCGCCCAGGAAATGCCTCGAAAACGTTTCCCAGCCGATAACGCTCGCACCTTGTTTGCTTTCACACGTTTCACGTCATACACGCCAACGGTCATCCGCCTGACGAAGCTTAAATCGTGATTATCTGAGAAAGCCACATGTCGTCACTTAATGAATGTCCAGTTGCGGTACTGGCGTGGAAATTCCAGCCTTCGTTGCCGACGAACAGCAGTCAGTACGGGTGCATGAACCAGACGCCTGCTGCGGTGGTTCATGCCCAGTAACGTTCTGTGAACTGGCGTTGAGGAGATACTGTTGGTTCATCTAGACGTTCAGCTGCTCAACAGCCACATGTCTGTTCGTAGTTACACATCCCTGCAACCTTCGTTCACCCCTGTCATCTATGGCCCGTGGTGCACCACAGTTGCATAGGCACCAATTTTGGATAGCGCCATTTTGTCATGCACGGTATGCTACAACCACGGAGGCCTTCAGACAGCTTACAAACTTAGCCGTTAAGTAAATGCTTCAACCCTTGGTCCGAAAGCCAATGATCATGCCCTTTTGGACGTCAAGTAAATCATTTCCTCTCCGCATTACATCGACTGCACTGTTTTCCGTATCCCCCCCCCCTCCCGACACGATTTATAAACCCTACACTGCTAGTGCTGGCAAAGGTGGTCTGTGGGTGGTTACTGCACGGCGACGTCGAACATAGGCGGTGCTCACACGAATGTGACTGGGCTGTACATCACATAATGTAGTAAGAGGCCAGTTACACATTGCTATCTTCATGTTGGCCAAGCATGTTGTTGAAGAGCCGTTTCTGGCTACGATTCTTCTTCGATCTGACGACCGGTCTAAGGCGCTGCAGGCACGGACTGTGCGGCTGGTCCCGGCGGAGGTTCGAGTCCTCCCTCGGGCATGGGTGTGTGTGTTTGTCCTTAGGATAATTTAGGTTAAGTAGTGTGTAAGCTTAGGGACTTATGAGCTTAGCAGTTGTCCCATAAGATTTCACACACATTTGAACATTTTTTTGATCTGACGACCAAGGAATGTGTATGATAGTGAAACACTCTGTTTGTTTATGCGCCGTTCTGTTGCCCCACTGTAAGAACATCGGTGAACAAAACGTAAGAAAATAAAATTAGTAGTTGTCTCATATTTCGATCCCCTTTTGCCAGCTTGTATTCTGTAGCCAAACTAGTCTATGAGGCTGTATACACTTAAAGCTATCCATGTTAACATGCTTGCCGTTATTTCTGTTTTTCTAAAGCGTTTTTGTCACTATTCATAGCCTAACCACAGATGCATGAAGGGCAATATTCGACATGATCGCTGATCCCGAAGACCCAAGGCATTTATATTTCCAATGCGCCGGATGCACTTGAGGCCACGTGATTTAGAACACAGGAAATGCGTATGGGCCACGACACCGATTGGCGGCAAACATACACACTTTAACCAGCCACTGTCCTTTCTTCTTTTTCACTTTTACAGGGTCATGTATTACTCTTAAACGGCATCGTGGAGAAAGCCTGTCACACAGATCGTTAAATAAAGGCAGTTCATATGTAAATACCCGAGTTCCGGCATACTTTCTTTGGATTCACCCTCATTACACACCTATAGGCTTACTTTATTTTTCTGTGTGTCAGTGAAATCCAGTCCAAGTAAGCATCTCTATAAGCGTCCATGGGCGGAGGCGGCGTTTCAGGAAACAAGACGCGAAGTAAAATTTATGCACTCCAGAACAATATTCTTAGTGAGACGATCTTTCTACACCTAGTGCACTCTATATAATTACACTGCAGGAAGTAAGCAGCTTACAGTTTCATAGTTATTCTAGGGAAAGGAAGAAACTTAAACGGTAGTAAGCACAGTGTTTAAGCACCTTTGAGTCTCCCAAACTGCAACAGAGACTTTGACCTAGCAACTCACATCACAAACCACTTCTTTTTTTTTTCAATCATTGTAGAAAACAAGCACCTATGTACCACTAACGCTCCGAATGTGAAGCATTAATGTAAAATCAATACAGTGTTAACATTGAATTATCACAAATATATCCATGGCTTCCCCGTTTCTACTTTTTCTGTACCAACGGTGACCAGTGCAGTTTTAATTTCTTAGTTATTATTCCTCTTCCAATAGAATATCACTTAAATGAAACGTTCAGCTTAGTATATCAGATTAGTACTTACACTGTGTGACATTCTTTCCAACACCCTCAATTTTTTTCGTTTTTGTAGTATATTGCGTTTTGCTTGTTTTACAGTGTTACAAGATTATGGCGAGGATAAATATCCACTGTCGTCTATGCTTTCACCACGTCTTTATGTGGACAAATGGGCAGGTTGTTGAGATGTATCCCGTGGCATACTGCGCACTAATTTCGAGCATTATACACACTACTTTCATGCACTACAACATAGAGTGACAGTTACAGCGTGGGTGTAAGACGCTGTAAAGAAGTTGTTTACCTAAATATAAGTGGTTCCAAATATATGAGAAATCTCAGTATTAAACGCAGCCTGGGTAGCGTTCTGTAACACAGTAGATGACACCATCCGGGAGAAGAAAAGGTTTAGATTGGTAGATTGTTGTAGCTGCTTCCAGTAATTGTAGTGCCTGTGATAAGGGATGCATCGAAATACTCTCCCAATCTTCGGTGAACAAATTCTTACAGCACTTCTACATCTTATTCGTCAAAGTGCACGTACTGTGGATCTTAAACATATGTTTACAGCCCTGGGTGTCCTATACCGTGATTGCAGTCACCATAAGAACTATAGCAGCTTGTGTACTTCAGCTTCTTGCGTGCTGGCTTCCGATACAGGGAGGTAAGCCAGACAAGGAATGAATCACACCAAAACACGTCCATAATGAACTGCTTATCGTCTGCCAACGATGTGATCTATTTTGATGAAACTTGTTACAGCGTGAGACGGTTCTCGGACTCAAACAGTCGTGCACTAATATGTTGGCAGCAGTAGTTCCTTGGTAATTCGAGTAGTCCATCTTCCTTTTTGTAGAGACAGTAGAGCAAGCGATATGTTTTTCATAATGAAGACTGCACACGCTTGGCTCTAACCTGGACCACATTTAACTAAATTTACGAGTATTTTCTGTTAAAGATATTAGATTCAGTTTTAAATGGATGGGAATGTGATTATTCGTCATGTTTTGATTTGTGTAATATATTCATTTACAATTGCAGAAACCTTCCAAGCATGTGGAAAATTTGACAACGCTGGCAGAAAATCCAAACACGTAAAATCTCGTAAATTGTTTTCAAAACTTGTTGCAGGCAACGAAACTGAAACGATTATAGTTTGTAGCCGATAGTACACGCTAATACTAATTTCATACTTTTATGCAGAGTACTTACGAGTATGAACGAGCTGGATGAGATATGTAACATTAAAGAGCGATACTTGCTATGTCCTAAACCTCTACGTACTCCTGCGAGAGTTTCAATAGCTATGTTGACTGGAGTGTAGTTACCAAGACTAATGGACTTATCTTAGTAAAAACGTTATCTGATGCATTAGTACTATGACGTCCCTCTGCAAGAAGATATGATTTCCAAAGACCTCGAGAATAGATCTGACCTACGAAACTACGAAAGTTTCCCAGAAAGTAAGGCACCGCATTTTTTTCTGAGCCGAAAACAATGATACGAATGCGAAACGTTAAGTGTATGTTACTTGAAGTCTCATGAGTGAGCGCGCCAAGTTTTCGTCACTTCTGACAGACAGCGTAGCTTTAGGACAGATATATATCTAATTATTTACTTTATTATTTTTCTCCTGTTTTCAATTTAGTAATTTCTTTTGCTGTTTGAGTAATTTCTCCTTACTTGATTTTTTCAAAATGGCGTCTGTAGGTGACGTACGTTACAAGCAACGTGCCGCCATTGAATTTTTCACTGCAGGGAAAGAAACTGTGAGGAATATTCACAAACGCTTGTGAAAAATCTGTGGAGCATCTGCTGTCGACAGAAGTACAGTTAGCAGCTGAGCACGGAGGGTGAGGGCATCAGAAGGCGGTTCGGCGGAGCTCCACGATTTGCAGCAGTCGGGAAGACCATCCACGGCTGTCACACCTGACATGTTGCAGCGAGCTGCTGTCATTCGCGAGCACAGACGCATTACGACACAGCAGTTGGCGCTGCATCTGTCCATCAGCAAAGGAAGTGTGGATTAAATTATCCCCACTCTTGGATATTTAAAAGGGTGTACAAGATGGGTCCTGCGGTGTCTAACGGTGGATCTCAAGTCACACCGAAAAAACATTTGTCTTGATTTGTTGCAACGTTTTGAAGCTGAGGGGGAGGCCTTCTTGTTCCGGATTGTGACAGGTGATGAAACCTGAGTTCGCCATTTTGAGCCCGAAACAAAACGAAGTCGATAGAATGGCGCCATTCCCACTCCCCACAGAAGAAAATATTCAAAGCAACTGCTTCCGCCGGTAACGTCATGTTGACTGTGTTCTGGGACTGTGGAGGTGTGGTTCTCATTGATCTGATGGGAAGAGGCGGTACCATTAATTTTGAAGCATATGTCAACACATTAACAAAGCTCAACACGCGTTTCCGGTGACTTCGGCGCTACAGCAGCCCATGAGATGTTTTGCTGCAGCACAATGACGTTCGGCTGCACACGACTCTGAAGACTGCTGAACACATTGCAAAACAGGGTTGGACAGTGTTACCCAATACACCCTACACCCCTGACCTAGTCCCTTTGGACGTCCACGCTTTTGGGCCATTAAACTATGCCATTCGTGGAAGACATTCTGAAGACGATGTGAAGGTGATTCACCACCAGGACAAGGATTGATACCGACACGCCCTTGTTTCCCGCTAGAGAAAGCCCATAGAACGGGATGGAGATTACGTGGAAAAATAGAGTCTGTAGATAAAGCACCATTCTTTCGTGTATGTAATTCTCATTATTTTCAATAAAGAATAGCTGAAGAAAAATGCGGTGCATTACTTTCTGGACATCCCTCGTATATTGTAATATACACACATCAAAAAAGTTTTGCACCACCTCGGTTCCGAGGGTTCCGGAACCTCTACAGAAAATTAGAATTGAGATCAACATAACCAACATTTCCGCCCTTTTTATTGCTCAGAAAACCACAAATCACATGTTGTACCACAACACAGAGAGACTTTCAGAGGTGGTGGTCCAGATTGCTGTAAATGCCGGTACCTCTAATACCCAGTAGCACGACCTCCTGCATTGATGCATACCTGTTTTCGTCGTGGCATACTATCCACAAGTTCATCAAAGCACTGTTGGTTCAGATTGTCCCACTCCTCAACGGCGATTCGTCGTAGATCCCTCAGAGTGGTTGATTGGTCACGTCATCCATGAACAGCCGTTTAAATCTATCCCAGGCATATTCGATAGTGTTCATGTCTATGAACATCCTAGCCGCTCTAGTCGAGCGATGTCGTTATCCTGAAGGAAGTCATTCACAAGATGTGCACGATGGGGGCGAGAACTGTCGTCGATGAAGGCGAATGCCTAGCCAATAAGCTGCCGATATGGTTGCACTATCGGTCGGAGGATGGCATTCACGTATCGACAGCCATTACGGCGCCTTCCATGACCACCAGCGGCGTACGTCGGGCCCACATATGCCACCCCAGAACAGCAAGGTACCTCCACCTTGCTGCACTCGCTGGACAGTGTGTCTAAGGCGTTCAGCCTGACCGGTTTTTCTCCAAACACGTCTCCGACGATTGTCTGTTACAAGGCATATGCGACACTCATCGGTGAAGAGAACGTGACACCAATCCTGAGCGGTCCATACGGCATGTTGTTGGGTCCATCTGTACCGTGCTGCATGGTGTCGTGGTTGCAAAGATGGACCTCGGCCAGGGACGTCGGGAGTGAAGTTGTGCATCATGCAGCCTATTGCGCACGGTTTGAGTCGCAACACGATGTCCTGTGGTTGCACGAAAAGCATTATTCAACATGGTGGCTTTGCTGACAGGGTTCCTTTGAGTCATAATCCGTAGGTACCGTTCATCCACTGCAGTTGTAGTCGTTGGGCGGCTTGAGCGAGGCATGTCATCACCAGTTCCTGTGTCTCTTTATCTCCTCCATGTCCGAACAACATCGCTTTGGTTCACTCGGAGACACTTGGACACTTCCCTTGTTGAGAGCCCTTCTTGGCACAACGTAACAATGCGGATGCGATCGAACCACGGTATTGGCCGTCTAGGCATGGTTGAATTACAGACATGGCCGGCCGCTGTGGCCGAGCGGTTCTAGGCACTCCAGTGCGGAACTGCGCTGCTGCTACGGTCGCGGGTTCAAATGCTGCCTTGGGCATGGATGTGTGTGATGTCCTTAGGTTAGTTAGGTTTAAGTAGTTCTAAGTCTAGGGGACTGATGACATCAGATGTCAAGTCCCGTAGTGCTTAGAGCCATTTGAACCATTTGAACTACAGACAACACGATCCGTGTACCTCCTTCCTGGTGGAATGACTGGAACCGATCGGCTGTCGGACCCCGTACGACTAGTTGGGACACGATCGACGTTTGTGTTAAGACACTCGGGGACGACTCGGCGTTTTGCCGTTACACAAACAACCTGCTTCTCGAAATTTTTCATGCCATCCGTTAATGCTCTGTACTGTAGAAGGATCCACACCATGCGGAATTCGCACTGAACAGTCATTACCGACACTCACTGCGCAAAACGTAGAACACAAAACGCTTTCTTTTGTCCCGACACCATTTTTGCTACAACTGAAGTTGGCACACACTGCTGCTCCCTAACGAGAACCATGTAAAACTCAAGAGCTTGCTCTTTCCAACAGTATGTTGTTCACGCACACATCTCAAGTAACATAATAGTTATGATTTTTTTAATCGGATGATTCTTTTTTATACACTCTGTAGCTTAAACAGACTTATAGAGGATAGGCAAAATAATGTGAACAGTGATAGTAACAGAATGGTTGTGCTTGATGGTCAACAATGCAAGTAAGGGACGTGTCTCGCTGGACTGTGGGTGTTCACTACGGTCTAGGCAGCAGTGCGGGTTGTTTACGAGTATGCGCGCTTCGTATTTGCATGCAGAGGCCGAGGTCGACATGCATTGAGACCTAACAGAGTTCCAAAGAGGGCAGATTGTGGGGGCCCGATTAGCTGGAGCTTCACTAACCAAAACGGCCAACTTACTGAATGTTTCAAGAGCAACTGTTTCAACAGTCCTGACAACTTACACAAAACAAGGAGAGACATAATCACGTAAATGTAATAATGGGAGCAAATCAAAACTAAATGGCAGAGTTCGTCGTACGCTGACATAACTTGTGTAAAAATAACGCAATACTACGGCGGCTAAAAAAACTGAAGAGATGAGTAGCCATCTTCCAGACCCCGTATCTATTGACACTGTTCGCCGAGAAATCCATAAAGCGAGCATTCATTGACGAGCTGCTATACCGAAACCATTTGTGACGAAATCAACGCAAAGAATCGTAAAACATGGTGTCAGGAGCATAAATCCTGGACGGCTGATCAGTGGAAGCACAGCATAAGACCCGGCGGGTCAACATTTTCATTATTTCGAACATTTTAGGTGAGCAGGACACCTCACGATTCAGATGTTGTTCCCCAACTATGATGCCATATTTCAGGACAATAATGCAGCCATTCATACAGCCAGGACAGTACAATCGTCGTATGAGGAGCATGTAAGTAAACTGCAGCGTCTTAGTTGGCCAGCACACTCCCTGTACTTTAACTTTATCGAACCCTTTTGGGCGGTATTCGAGCGCAGACACCGGAGCAGATTTCCGACTCCCTCGTCACTACAGGAGTCAGAAGAGGTTCTGATCGAAGAGTGGCATAAAATTCCACTGCAGACTATACAATCATTATTTTCCAGCACTACAAGAAGCATCGCAGGCGTATTACGGGCAAAAGGGGGTCCAACCCCTTATTAATAAACCATTCGCAAGTAAGTACAGCTGTTCACATTATTTTGCCTATCTCCTGTACATAGAGATCAACAGAGCTGATTAACAACTCAAGTGTCTGTTCCTTCAATCACGTTTAGCATAGAAAATAATTAAGAAAAGGTGTTATTAAGATTCGTGTACTAAAATACAAAATATACTCGATCAGGAAACGTAACATAACTCGACTCGCTTGTAACTGCACGAGGGATAGGTGTACGAGAGACAGCGGCAACAATTTGATGACAATGACTTCAGGTGGATGAAAGCTGCAATTACAGTGCAGAGATGAGGGGAGCTGCGCAGGATGGACTAGAGTGGAGGCCGCACGTGCGCACTGTGTACCCCTTGCCGCTCTGTGGCAGGACGGATCGCGGTAGCGCCGCTGGCCGGCATTTGGGCGGCTCGCGTTGTCCGTGGCGAAGCGGATGCGGCGGGCAGTGTTTAGCGGCAGCTGCTATCTGATGTCATTTGCATATCGGCCTGCGCGCGGCCCAAGTCGCGAACAAAGCGAGCAGCGCGGAGCGCGGGCCACATCTTCATACCGCAGCACCTCCAGTAAGAACTCGAGTGCCCGTACAGCTTATTCTTGCTTACACCTCCGAATCCGGACGACATTATTGAAATGTATGGAGAGAGTACTGCACTAACTAATTAAGTATGTTTGCCATTCAACTACAACAGGTCATTAAATTTACACGCTCTTCGAAGTCACACACCCTCTTTTCATGTGAAAAGTTGTAAGTAGGCTGTTTAGGTTTTTATGTTGGTAACACCACATGGCGCTCTATATGAAAGTCACTGACTGTGCTGTGTGCAATCTGTGGCTGGTTGGCATTGTTGTAATATTAGCTATTGTGGTGTTGGGCAGTTGGCTGTTAACAGCGCGTAGCGTCGCGCAGTTAGAGGTGAGCCGCCAGCAATGGTGGATGTGAGGATAGAGATGGCGGAGTTTTGAGAGCGGATGATCTGGACGTGTGTCCACCAGAGACAGTAAATTTGTAAGACTGGATGTCATGAACTGATACATATATATTATGACTTTTGAACACTATTAAGGTAAATACATTGTTTGTTCTCTATCAAAATCTTTCATTTGCTAACTATGCCTATCAGTAGTTAGTGCCTTCAGTAGTTAGAATCTTTTATTTAGCTGATAGTATTGGCACTCGCTGTATTGCAGTAGTTCGAGTAACGAAGATTTTTGTGAGGTAAGTGATTCATGAAAGGTATAGGTTATTGTTAGTTAGGGCCATTCTTTTGTAGGGATTATTGAAAGTCAGATTGCGTTGCGCTAAAAATATTGTGTGTCAGTTTAGTGTTGATCAGAATAGGTGAAGAGCGAAATGTCCGAGTACGTTCAGTTTTGCTCAGCCGTTTGAAAATCAAATAACGTAAGGGGTTTATCAGCACTGTAATTAAATAAATTTTTCTAAGAGGACGTTTCATAAAGTAACCGCTAAAAATTCATGTAGTGCATAAGGTTCCAGAGAAGTTGGGCAGAAACTGAAGTTGCGACAATGGGTTCGAAGGATTACTTGCGAACTGAAATGTAGAATTAAGGAAAAAAATCACGCACGAAGGTATGCTAAATACGAGGGTGCTCTGAAAAATAATGCCTACGAATTTTTTATGTGAAAACTCTTAAAGCTTTTTAGATGGAACGTCTTTTATTATATCTTTATTATTCACATCTACATACCAATTTCTTAACACGGTCACCATTGTGACGAACTCATCTCTCCCAGCAAAAAGCTAGCTTGTTGATACCGTCACTGTAGAATGTTTGACTTTGCTGACTGAGCCACAGTCTCACCTCTGCTTGTTAGACTTCATTACTGTCAGAATGAAGGCCTCGAAAGTGTTCTTTAACTTTTGGAAACAAATAAAAATTGACTGGGGCGAAGTCGAAACTGCATGGTGGACAGCCGATGTCAGTGAACCCAAGGCGTCGGATTGTTGCACATTTCGTATCGCTCGTTGTCGTCTAGCATTGTCATACTGAACGAGAGGATTCTCCATGTGCGGACAAACTCTTCGAGTGAGAAATTCGATTACAACACGGTATTTCTCGCGCACCTACATTGTTAATTTACAGAATGCCGTATTAGGTCCTACAACTCGGAACCTTCTAGCGGTGGAGGGCTGCAAGTATATAGACATGAAGAAGGAAGATGAAGAATGTTAATAACGTTTCTTTTATTTAATTATTTAAAAATCTTTATGACTCTTCGCATAAAAAGTTTGGAAGCATTACTTTCCAGCACGCTCTCATATGAAGTGTCAAATGTCATACCACGAAACAACGTGTAGCTCTTTCGTTATGAAGCAAGACTACCGGTGTTTAACGAGCCTCCCTAACGGCATGGTGCAGCGTTAAGGTGGTATTCGAGAAGACAGCAGTTCTAACCTTCTTTTGACCATTCAGATTTCGGTGTTTCGCGGTTTGCTTAAACTGCTTAGGGCAAATGTGGAGATAATTTCTTTGAAAAGGCTGATTTTCCTCCAAATACTTCGCTAATACGAGGCCATGCTCCGCCTTTAATAGTCTTGTCGTCAGAGGGACTTTTAAAATCTAATCTTCGTTGCAGCTTTTAGTTTGCCTTCATTAATTCCTTGACTTTGTGGCGCAGAGTTTCGGTAGAAGCGGTATTTGTCTCCGGGTCGTGTAAGCGTAGGATTCAGACCAAATGTTTTGTTTTATTAATAACGCCCGAGTGCATACATAAAAAACAGGTGAAGACTTGCGATAGGTCCTCAGATCAATTGACGTCCAGTGAAAGAATGGTTAAAAATAATAAATAGTCGCCTCACCGGAATGAAATAATATTTCGTCAACTGAATCTTGTGTGGGTGAATATGAAGATCCTTTTTAAAAATTCTTTACAAAGAGACTGTCGAAATTCCAATTTGTTGAAAACGACGGTGAAGCGACTCGTGAGGGCTCACAGTCGCAGTATCCTGCACCAGTGCAATGTTTTGTGCCTTACGAAACGTACGGTTTCGTCCTGGCGATTTTATGGTAACGACAGACTCCGTTTTCTTGAATTTCTATATCAACCGCACAACTGTTGATGCTATTGGAGCATTTTCAAATCATCGTAACATAGTCAAAAACGGTATTTCCGAAGGCGTGAGAACCATGCCAAAATGTGCAACAGGTCGTTAACAGCGCTTACAGGTAACTCTTTGACTATGTTAGGATGATACGCACTTGGGTCTCGGCCCGAGCCGAAACTAGTCATCGAGTGAATAAAAAATGTGAAATTTGCGACTTCAGACAGCTTTTTCGTTGTACAGTGCTGTATACCTGAAAACAAAATAATACCACTCAGTTTAAAATTACATAAAATGTGAAAGACACTTTAAATGTTGCGCAGCAAAAAATACATTATTGCTTGAGATTAAGAGCAATTAATGCCCGCTTGACTTACTAAAGAAGAACGTACTAGGATAAAGCATTTCTACGGAATAGGCGACTGTGATATCGACCTAACCAGTATTGGTGCAAAAGTTTGCAAAATTCTAGCACCGTTAACACCTCAGCAACATACGAGTAATATTATTAGCCAGTGTGAAGACCAATTAGCTGCTAAGAGCATTGAAACACCGAATCGGTCAACATCTAGCATCATAGTTTCAAATATTGTTAGCTACGTGTGGGTATTAGCGAATTACACGGTCAAGTCAATTGACGGACGCGGTGAAGAAATATGCAGAGTATTTCACAAATAATGTTACACATTTTTAGAGGCTGTAGAGAGGCCTTAGCAGATCAGATTTTACCTGGGAACTCGTGTTCGCAAACGTCACCCAACGACACTAAACAGCGTCAACGTAATAGGCGTCGGCGCTTTTAAATGTAAGTATGTACAGGGTGATTACGTGATCATGTTATTAGCTTTCTAGGATGATGGAGAAGGATAAATGTATAAATCTCAGGTAAGGGTCCCTCTACCGGAAACCAACGACTCGAAAGGTATAAGCGAAAACTGTTCTGATACCTCTAGATGTGAAATACATGTATGGTATTGTCATTGCTTAGATTGTAGGGTTGGCAACTTTCGAGGTAATAGTGTGGACAAAAACCAAGAAAAAAATGTCTAGTAAACGTGGATCTATAATGCATACTTTAATAGCTATGGATACTTGTTCAATAGAGGAGATGTGTTTCACAGTGGCGAAGATGAATAAGTGCTCAAAGTTCTTTAGTATGCATTTTAGAGCCCTACAGTCTTAGCAAGAACAGTACCAGTACATGTATTCCACTGTCAGAGGTATCAAACGATTTTCGCTTATAGCTTTCGACTTCTTCGTTTTAGGTACAGGGGCCCTTACCTCAAATTGATATATTCATTCTTCTCCTAGAAATTTTGTATCACCATCACGGAATCACGCTGTATACAAGGTGTTTATTTTACCTGAAGATATTTAAAAGTCTCAAAAACTACAGTTCGGATCAAAAAAAGTTAAAATTCCTCTTTGTTCGGAGGGGGAATCCAGTGATACCACACTCGAACCCCACCCCACGCCGTGCGTAGGTGGCGGGTGCATTTTTGAAATCTTCAATGGAAGCCTCCTTTATCATTGCAGATTACGATTCTATGGTAAAATCTACACATGTTTTGTCTGAAGCATTTTATTCGTTTAGCCACAGATGCCACTGTAACCGAGGGGTACACCATCGTAATTTACGACGTGCTATTCAATGGTCCTTGAATATACAATGGCACATGGGACCCCACCTGCATGTCGCGAGGGTAGGACAAGCCAATATTTTATAACTTCTAATTGGAAAAATCCATTTCCAACGTTTTTTTGCTCCGACATATCCAGCAGGGGACTACTCGACGAGCCACTGTGGCTGAGTCTCGAGGGGAACGCTACTCTACTTTTCCAACCATAGTAAGTGTTCAAACGTACTACTGCTAACTTCACTACACTTAGTGGTCCGCTTTTCAAATGAAGGTACACAGGGCAGAAACATATATGCGGAAATGTCAGCACGGGCGTTTCTGATGCGATCGTCCATGTCTTCACGGCCTGTTGGCATTTGCTGGTACACCTTATCTTTTAAATATCCCCACAAAAAAGAAATCTGGCGATGTTAAATTCAGTGACCTAGCGGGTCAATTAATAGGGTCACTTCCGCCGATCCACCGATCAGTGTGAACACGTGCTGGGTAACCGTAACGCTGAAACGACATACGTTGTCGAGTGTCTAGGGCAACATCCTGCAATAGTACCGGTAGTACCTGTTCGAAAAACATTTGATATTCGTGTCCGTCCAAAGGGGCGTCGATAAAGTACGGATCAATGAGTTTGTTTCCCACGATGTCACTCCATACGTTAGCCAAGGACGCTGACGGTCAACTTGCCGTAACCAGTGGGTTTTGTGTACACTCCAGTAATGCGTGCTATGGCGGTTAACGCTGCCATGGTCTGTGAAAGTAGACACATATAGTTTGTTAATGTAGACTCCCAGGAAAATAGTACCTCGGCAAAGAATGTTGGTGTCGTTAGCATTTGTTGACGCTCCCATTCACAAAACACTATCCAATTATGTAAATCGGCGCCACGAAGTTCTTGATGCAGTGACACGTGGTATCGATTATACTTACGACAATACAGTACTCTGACAATAGGAGCTATGGACATACCGGAATCAATGTGTAAATGCTGGGCGCTTATCCGTGGGTTGCGGTGCACAGCCGCCAGTATAGCTGTTTCATTAGCTTCTCCTGTAACACATTTGCTTCGTTTCGTTTTGCCAGTGATTGCGCTGCCATCAGACAGAAAGGCGTTCAGAACCTTGCCAAAGAACAGCGACCTTTCTTTGGAAAACGCTCCGCTTACGAGGCAATAGCAGCCTCCTCAATTCTCCTACATTCTCCATAGACCACGAAGTTAAAATTTTTTCATCTCTGTTAGCCACATTCGTCTTCGACTTGCTTGTCTATTCTCAAAACGATATATAGGTGCGCACGCAAAAAACACTGTGCAAGCATTATCATGTTTAGAACCGCTTCTTTTCTACGTCTGCACGATACGTGAAATCTGACAGCAGTGTACTGTCTGTTATGATACAACGTAGTCCGCTACACGGCCACGGTGGCGTAACCAGTAGTAGGCTGTTGGACATATAGGAAGAATACAACGTTACCAATGAGGTTTCCAATTACAAGCTATGAAATATTGGCCTGTCCTACACACGCAGCATGGAGATGGGGTCCCAATTGCCACTGGATATTCGCGCAAATGGCTCTGGGCACAATGGGACTTAACATCTGTGGTGATCAGTCCCCTAGAACTTAGAACTACTTAAACCTAAGTAACCTAAGGACATCGCACACAGCCATGCCCGAGGCAGGATTCTAACCTGCGACCGTAGCGGTCACGCGGTTCCAGACTGTAGCGCCTAGAACGGCTCGGCCACCCCGGCCGGCCATAAATTTACAGGCGCCGGCAATTCTGACTTCGAGTATCATCACTGTATGGCGTTTCCGGACATGGGTACCTATGAAAAGTCATGATTTAGTAAATCCTCTCTACAAATTCTAGAAGTGCGTGCCATGAACTGTGAAACGCCTGTATGTGTACGTCGAGGCTCCACAGCTAGCATTACAGAGCTGTCTCGCTGTCTGTGGGCGGTGCTTATTTACCTCACCGGTCGAGTGAAGTTGCTGCAGTCGGCCTGCAACCATTAGGGGAAAGTACGCTTCCGCTACGTAATTGCTCTACATTACTGCGCCATTTTTATCTTCAGCGAAGCTGAAAACTTCGACTGTGTAGCATTACAAAGAGACAGACGAGAGGTGCCAGGAGAGGAATGGAAGGTCGTCTCGAGTCACACTCGGTGGGCGCACAGTGGCTGCGAGGTCGCAGCGGCGGTGGCGGCCGCCCGTCTGTTCGCCGCGCCTCGCCGCGTAAAATAAACTGGAAATGCCTCCGCCAGCCTTGGCGCAGCGACGAAAGTAGCCGACTGCGCACCCCCCAGCCTTTGCTCTGGCGTCGAGGGACGCTTTTTGCAACGGACGAAATGCCATACAACTCCCAGCCGCCGCGCCGCCGGGGAAAGGACTGCGTGGCATTCCTCGGAATCTGTCCCGCGCCTTCTGCGCAGACAAGCTAATTAACGGTCCTGGCCGGGCGACTGAGAGGCCGGCCGCCATTCATCAGGATCGCAACAAGTCCTGTGGACCACCTTGTGGGGACGCCACGTTCTTGTTCAGTCCGGCGTTTCTTGATACATCATTCAATACGTCGCATGTTCCTCAGATTTACTTAGGTTGTTGCGTTTTTTGCAGACTTGGCGTTCGTCGACGTCAGTAAAGTCGTCTGCTGAGGTAGTGTGATAACTAAACATGTGTAGTTTACCTTCCTCTGAAAGAAATCATTTATACAGTTGTATGAAGAATGCTAAGGAAATTAGCGAAGACTTAAGGAAGATTGCTAGGATATTGCTGTGCTAGTGTTATTCAGAATTACGATGCCACGTTCCTTCGAACATTTCCGAAGGAACAGGCACTGCGACCACAACAGCCATTTTGAAGTCCATGAAATGTACTTGCAGTTGGGAATACGAACAACTATCAAATGGTTCAAATGGTTCTGAGCACTATGGGACTTAACTTCTGAGGTCATAAGTCCCCTAGAACTTAGAACTACTTAAACCTAACTAACCTAAGGACATCACACACAACCATGCACGAGGCAGAATTCGAACCTGCGACCGTAGCGGTCGCGTGGTAAAGATTCTAACTACTGAAGGCACTAACTACTGATAGGCATAGTTAGCAAATGAAAGATTATGATAGAGAACAAACAATGTACTTACCTTAATGGTGTTCAAAAGTCATAATATATATGTATCAGTTCATGACATCCAGTCTTACAAATTTACTGTCTCTGTCCAGATCATCCGCTCTCAAAACTCCGCCATCTCACTCCCCACATCCACCACTGCTGGCGGCTCACCTCCAACTGTGCAGCGCTACGCGCTGTTAACAACCAGCTGCCCAACACTACAATAGCAAACAACAATGCAAACCAGCCACAGACTGCGCACAGCAGAGCCAGTGATTTTCATACAGAGCGCTACGTGGCGTTACCAATAAAAAAACCTAAGCAGCCTACTTACATAGACCCCATGCTCCCCACAAAAAATTTTACAAATTGTTTTGGGCAGTGGCCAATAATGATTTGATAAAATTTTTCATAGTTACAATAACAAAGATATCAAATGCACACACTTATTCATACAATGTTGGTCAAAAGCTAAAATTTTCTCACAGTCCATAAAGACAGTCCTGATCATTCATCACAGTATTAATTACAATTTTATGCACAAAGTCTGAGCAATGCAAGAAAATGCACACGGAAGTAGTGGATTTTCATGCAGTCTTGAAGAACTAGTGTTGTCCTTCCAAAGGGAAGATAATGCTGACTCTTGACATGCAGACAGGTAATGGTCCATAACAGAGCAAACCCACAGCAGAGTCAGTAGAAGTTTTGAACAATATTGGTAGGTAGGTCATCACAGAGCAGACCCACTGTAGTCCTGGTAGAGATTACGGTATTGGTTAGCCACCAGAGATGCAGACCTACTGCAGTCCTTGTAGAAATAATGGTATTGGTGGGCCATCAAAGATGCAGACCCACTGTAGTCCTTGTAGAGACGGCCAGCAGCCATCTGTTGCGACTCTGCAGGTGCACAATCACCATTGAAGAGTCTTGCGGACAATATAGCAAGTCCATAAACCACCACTTGTGCACTCACAAAGTTTTTGGCATTGTTCTTAGAACCAGCAATGCTGTTAACCAGTCCCTTGCTGAATTATCAACACACGTGCAAACACTAACAGTCCCAACTTCTCGTCTATTGTGCATGTACTATGACCTACAGAAACGTGTGCAGTGGAATGTAACTTAATTTGATGAACTGGTGTCTATACAATTATAAATTTACAACAGAAGAATACAATTACAAAGGTACAAAATACATCATTAAAGAAAATAACAATACAGACAACATTTGAAGTAATATGGGCTTTACAAAAGAATAGAAATAAACATATACAACAGTGTTACAGGAATTATGACATAAGTAAATATATAAAATAATGAGAATACTTTCTGAAACATTAATTTCACATATGAGCATTAAAATAGAACAGAATTAATGATGTCTATAAACATCTTTACAAAGAAAATAACATATTATTAATGCAAATTATATTTGAGGATAACAGTATTCCTCATCATAGTGAATGTAGCTTAGTACTAGAAAAATTCTACAACATAAATCGTATTAGCTAAACACATAAAGACAGGAAAAACACAAATACACAAGGGTCCACCAACACATAGTGGAATAACTCAAAAGGACAGTACAGGGTTTGTTTCCAGTGTGACATTGGGTGCTGCAGTCCAACCCAAAACTTCATTTCATAGATGATTCCTCTTATTTCACCTTTTTTTATACCTTGTCAGATCATTACTTCCAATTCATCACAACTCAGTCTCTTATATAGCCTAACCCCTCTTAAGCTAACTTAAATCTACTGAGCTCGGATGCTAAACTAAGGGACGAGGCAATGCAGCAGTACAAAACAATTAACACAAACAGCAATGACCAAAAAATGCAAACTGGCAAAGCAAGCAGCAGTATATCTAAATTAGCAAAGCAAATGCAACATTGCAACTAATATAGGGCAATGTGCAGCAAATAAGAATAATAAATCAATAGTAAAACTGGCTTAACAGAGTAATACAAAGTGAAATACAATAACACTATGCCTGGCAAACAGCAGCAGCAAATGCAAAAACTTATATATAAACATGACAAAGCTCAAACAGAAATAATAGTACACTAAAGACAACAATGCAGATAAGGGAAATGTCTGTTCACATCTTAATGTCTATGTCATTAAAGTGGTGCACCACAACTTATTCTAGAAAAAAATTACCAAGTAGTTGAAAAGAAAATTATGTATGCAGTTACTTTTATTAATCCCTTCTTATTGTTCTTTCCTTTCCAAGTGCTCCTTTTTCGAAGAATGTGGATCATAAAATTATTATTTAATAGATCTGTTGACAGAAAGTGTTCACATTAGCAAATGCATTTAATTTTATTTTATTAAACCAATGCTGCAACACAGCTGGAAAACAGATATCAAATGAAATAACCAACTATGTAAAGCAAAGCATAACAATATCATTCAATAGTCATGTGGCATTTCATAAGTTTGTAGAAATTCTCTCAATTCTCGTAGAAAGATACTTGTCATAATGAGGTGTGCAGATGTAAGAATATTTCCCATCAGTTCATAAGCATTTCATTAAGTAGCACAAAGTACATGCTCCACAGTATGATCATATGTTTCCAAGTAATAGCGTATCATATTTCCGATGCTTTCTACAAAGGAATGTCAATAGCGAGGTTAATGGCCCCTTTTTTCTCCAACTAATGGCTTTTTCTCCAGGCGGCTAGCACAGCTGGGCGCCCAAGGTCACTTAGCTTTCTTACCGAAATATTTACGACAGCAGTTTGCGCTACAGCGTTAGTTTCATACAAAAATTTCACAGGTCGAGAATTTGCTTTGCAAATGTGTAGAGACAAAAACCTATAAATATAACAGTGTCCAAAAATTTTCGCCGGCATTTTGATACATTCACGAATTTACACACATTTCATAACTCTTAAAGTACGATTCTTGGTTTCCAACATCCTTTTTCACAAACCAGAGTCCCTAACCACTACTCATTATTCCTTTCTTTATTACACATGTACATATTCGTCGACACTTCTTCAATATTTCATCATAATAAGGACGTAGCATAATCAAATTCCTCATATAGCATCAGCTTATTGATCCTAAACATACCTAAACAGTGTAATACAGATCGTCATCGTAATAATAACATCATAAAACCTCAGCCAAATCTCAAAATCGCCGTAGCTTTCTGCAATATTTGCAAACCCTAAAAAAAATTCTCTGCTCATTTCAATAGTGTCATCTACCTCAAACGTACTTTAAAAATCAGGATCCCATACCAAATACATCATTCAAAGCTCTCATAGTATCACAATGGTTCCGAAAAAATATGAACAGTTCACAAAGTACAGAAAAATACAATTTCATAAGTGTGAAGTTATCCAACTGTGTAATTGCGTAAACATGTGTCACTGACGTAGTAAAAAAAATGTTTGTTTCTCTGTTAAGTAGTCAGATAGCTGTGTAATTCTGTGTTAGAGAAATATGGTACCGATGTGTAAAGTTGTATAAGCAAATACCATATTAGCTAGGGCTCCTTGTGCTTGCCAAACACATGGTACACAAAGAAAGCGTGTACCCCCCTGAGAATTAATGTAATTATACCATTAGGTGTTACAGATTACAGCAATGGAATGAAATGTATCACAGAAAACTTTCTTTATAATTGAAAAATCTTTAAAAATAAATGTTTTAAGTACAAAATTAATCACTAAAATGCGTGTCCTGTAGCGCTAAACTTTGCACACAGCACAGCCAGTGATTTTCATACAGAGCGCTACGTGGCGCTACCTATAAAAAAACCTAAACACCCTACTTACACTCTGACATGAAGTGGTTGGAACAGGAGAGGAATTCGTGGTGGGGCGCATCACGCCAATCAGAAGACTTGTAACGATACATTATAATATAGTATTAAAAAGAAAAACACTTCCTAGTATTGTAATACATTTCCTAATACTATAATACGAGTGCTATTCGGAAAGTAAGTCCGAGCGCTCGCGAAATGGAAACCACTGTCAAAATCCGCACAGATGTGTTGTCTAGTGTTATTATGCCCGTCGATGAGGGCACGATGCTCTATGCAATTCTGAGCGCGCAGTGAACACGTACAGATGCCTAGAAAATAGTGTCTTACGCCAAGTATAAGGGTCTGGTGAGAGATTTCGCCTGATGTTGTGCACCCCGCATAACGGAACTGTCATGTGTTTCGCACTTCATGAAATTCTGGGTGGAACTCTGCAGGGGCAACGAAGATGCTCCTGCTGCGTTTTCGATGGGAACTGTTTGATCACCCACCTCACAGTCTGTAATTGGCTCGTCCTGAGTTTCATATCCGTTCACATTAACCGCCTGCTATGAAGACAACAATTTGGCACTGATAACGAGCTGTAGACGAGAGCAGAGAATTGGCAGAAGGCACAGGCGGCTGCCTTCTATGACGAGGGTGTTGAAAAGTTGGTACAACATCTCGCGTCCGTCGGTCGTCATAATTTAAATATATTATTTATTGGTAACGTTGATTGTTGCCGACTTACGTGGTGGGCCTTAATAAAAATGATATTTCATTTTATTTTGATTTACAGTTAAATGGTTTTGTGAAGTTCTTTTTTTTTAACAATATTAATCTTCAGTATAAATTATTTGTTACGTTAATGAACGTTAGACTCGCTGAATCTTAAAATATGAGCAGGTAATTTGAACAATGGAATAAGATTCTCATATTATGTTCCTCGGCTAGTCAGCTCCCTTTAAAGCAAAAAATTTTTAGTTATTAATTACAATTGCGGTCCACACACGCTCGAGAGTATTTTTTCTTACCTCCGTTAACCATTGCATAGTATCGGAGTCCTGGCTCTGGCTCTCAGCTGTTGTACTGAAAATAAGAATCTTAAAGACGTATTTTCTGCAGCGACGGGTGGCTGTGGAGAAAAATGTATATTATGTTAATAGCGGGCGAGTTTTTCGCTTCCGCTAAATTTTATAAGTTAATATCGCCACGTAATGGCGTCGTTGGCTGCTTCGGACGCTGCGATTGTTGTACTGTAAATTACTCGAATATAGGTTAATTAAAGGAAGGCGGACATGAAATCGGGATCACCTCTTACAAATTAAAAGTGCACAATAATATTAAATCGCATGGAGAGCTGCATCAAACCAGTCTCAGGACTGAAGACAACAACAACAATAATAGTAAATCAATATATTATCTGCTTAATTAGTACAAATACGCTTACATTTGCTAGCACTCGCAAGATGTCCGTCTACATGCAACCAAGACAAGAGAAGAAGTAAAGACGACTAAAAAAATCAACAAAAGAGCGTATCTTGTCGTCTCTTCAGATCATTTTGTTATATGTCTTTGCCCTCGAAACTTACACAGAGAAATTATTATAATACGGATACATGATAAAAATGTATATTATTCAATTTTTAAATGTCTCTTCTTTATAAATACTGTTTTTTAAGTCTTTTCGTATTATTTCACTGGGGACGCTATAAACACTACGACTGTTGTCAAAATCGGAGCGGCGACTATGCAGTAAGTAGTTTACTTTTGCAAATAAAACATTTTTCATTTTCACAGTGGGGAATTTCAAGACCGATCGGAACTTACTTTCCGAATAGCTCTCACATAGCGTGAAGTCAAAGGCGTAATATCATCCTGCGAAGAGTACATCTCTAACACATACAACAAAAATCTTTGTAAAAGTTTCAAAACATTGATGTGCGACTTACTCATGCTTCAACTCTTATCTTTAACTTGTCGACTTGATTTTACACATTAATGCATTCATCACAATCCTGTCCTGTTCTACTAAATGTAAACACCTTTTTATAAAGGGTTTTTATAGATTGGTTATAGAAAAGTAACTTTTAATTTTGGATAAGGTACATAAAAAACAGGAATGTTTGATGCACCACTGAGTGCAGTACATCTTCACATTTTATTTACGAATGTTGAATGTGGCTACTTTGTGCAGTGCGACAAATGTCCTATCTGTAATCAGTCTTCTGCGAAATCCTGTAACGCAAGTCTTAACGTATTCTGGCAACGGCTTGTTTTATCCGTTGTCACAGCTCATCGACGTTTCTCAGAAGTGGAGGAACAAACACTCTCTCTTTAATTTAAGTCTGTAAAAAGAAGTCCATTGTACTCATGAAACCATGAACCAACTGCTCACGCTGCGCGCCGTTATACGTCTCCGTGATGTATGTTGAAGTAACACATTCGCACATGCTAACCAGCAGGAGCGCCTGAAAGTAACCGTGTTGGGTGGGAATGAAATTTCAAGATATACTGCATTCAGTGCTGAATCAAACATTTCTGTAAGTTATTTGCCCTTTTCACAATTAAAGGTTACTTTGGTATAACCAATTTATAAACACCCTGTATGTTTTCAGCTAATTGAGCCGTTGCAAGTAGTCTGTTTTTGAGGCGCGACGATCGTGCACCATGAACGTGCCGTCGAATGTACGTTTTCACAAGCCGAGTCTGCAATCTATTGTTAAGTCTCATTATCTTTCCTATTGTCATACAAATCATTACTTGCATTGAATTTAAAAATATCTCAGTCCTCCATCACCAAGTTTCTCCTCTCTCCAACAACTACGTCCTCTCCTGACCATTTCAAGAATTTGAGCTGTCAAGTACATTAATATTAAAGGGCGCAGTAGCAGTTCCAATTTTGTTATTGATACAAAAATCTGTAACTCCATGTTCTTGCAACAATCCTGCTGTCGTCAATGGCCAATATGATGTATTAAAACCTCAAAGAATTAATATTAAAAGTCACGCCATTTCTCCATTTACATTTACTTGTATTAGATACATCACTAACTGATGAGAAAAGAAAAAGAAAGTAAAAGGTACTAGGTTGTTAAAGCCAGAGCGCAAACTCGGATAGGGGAAGAACGCAACATCGGCCTTGTGAGGGAACAATTTAGACCTCTACCTTAAATGATTATCCGCGGAAAAGATTAGTATCCACAGACAGATTTTTTTTTCTTATTTTAGGAATGTTACATAGCTAATTCATTTCAAATTTGTACAGTGGAAATGTTTGACATAGGGAGCCGCAATAGGAGTAATGAAAAAGATAACAAAATAAACGTAAACATTAGTAATTCATAAAAAAGTATTTCTATTTCACTCACGAAGTCTTTCAGTTTCTATGTTTACGATCCTTGTCCACCGCTGGTATTCGCGGCTGATGTTTCGTCATGATTAGGTGCCCCTGAGAAGTAGACTACCCTCGGGTGCTGCAACTTTCTTCTCATGTACTTCGCCTGTCAGCCATAGAACCGTACCCATCGATTCTCCCAAACACATACTGCTACCAAAAATGTTGAAATGTCTGTGAAATCTTATGGGACTTAACTGCTAAGGTCATCAGTCCCTAAGCTTACACACTACTTAATCTAAATTATCCTAAGGACAAACACACACACCCATGCGCGAGGGAGGACTCGAACCTCCACCGGGACCAGCCGCACAGTCCATGACTGCAGGCCTTAGACCGCTCGGCTAATTCTCAAGTACTGATGCGGTACATTTCTGCTTCTTGATGTTAAGAGGAGCCCGACCTGTTGATGTTGTTGTTCAATAGATTGTTTCCCCGCGTGGTTGCTGATATTCGTCACAATTTGTTAAAGGCTGTATCTAATCCTGTCATTGTTGTTTTCCTTGGCATTCATTATGGCCCCACATCTTGCCGCCACAATATTTCAGTCGGTGGGAAGATGTAAATCAGGATGTCGCAACATAGGTTATACGACTTATCAGCAAGAAGCGACATTGTAGTTAGCGGAGATCATAACCGATTTGCTCTATGAAATGGGTTTATTTTCTGGTTTTTCGTTTTGAATTAGTCAAAGTACAAAGCAAACCTTTTGGCTCACCAACTTGACACTGTTATTTTCAACATAAAATATGAATGCCAGCTTTTGCAATCACTGGAATATTGATAAAATAATATTCACAAGACTACTTGGTAGAATCTTCGTGAACTATGTTCCAGAATGAGACGCCTGCACTGTTCACCAAAAAACACTCGTGACCTTGCATTTCTGGTAGCATAATGTATACTCTTATAAAAGTAAAATTAAATATCATGTTTTCCACACCCTGGTGCAACTCATCTCTTATTGAGTGTCAACTTCGTAACACTATAATTCAAACTGTTTCACGCCATGAATGTGAGCGGACTGCGTTATAGACTAGTGACCGAAAATAGCTGTGTAAAACATCGCCGGAAAAGAAACCCAGGACTACTACCCCAGTAGTGAGCTATGCTACTACACTCACCGGAATGTAAAGTGTTCCCCCATGGACACCTTGACCGATCGCAACCCAACTGGCTCTGCAGTGTTTACATGCTGAGGGATACATTGATTAAAATTTCATCCGTATGGGAGCTGATGTTCAGTGCCGAAAAAAAGTCGTTCCTATAAATGAAGAATGATGTGAGTACATGATGTCTAATGTTACTGGAATTTTTCAGGTGGAGACAGCCACACAGCTTACTCACAGAGTATGCACGTGCGCTCATCACTATGTAAAGGATTCTGAAAACTGCCTATTCACTGACATGTGGAACATAGAAGCGTCATGCCGGTAGGGGGGCTGGCTGATTCTGAGACAAAGAGCCCGTTGTTCTCTTATGCAAACAAACTGATCATTTGCCCTAGCCTAATTTAATGACCTTTATGTAAACAAACTACTCACGAGGCAATAGTTGTCCCTATGAAACTTCTTGGCAGATTAAAACTGCGAGCGGGACCAGTATGGAACTCGTGTCTTTGCCTTTCGTGGGCAAGTGCTCTGTCGACTGAGCTACACCAGCACTACTCACGACCTGATCTCACAGCTTTAGTTAAGCCAGTACCTCATCTTCCATCTTCACAGAAGTTCTCCTGCGATTTTTTTCAGGACTAGCACTCTTGGAAGACAGGATATTACGGAGACATGGTTTAGTCACAGCTTAGGGACTGTTTCCAGATCGAATTTTCTCACTATCCCGAAGACTGTGCGCTGATACGAAACTTCGTAGGACTCTGAAACTGTGTGCCAGATTCAGACTTGAGCTAGAGAGTTACTGACTTAGGTGAACCATTCAGAGGGAATTTACCACATGAACAAAAGGAAGAAGTTTGCTAAGAACAATATTATTACAATGTTATGGATTTTCCTTTCAATAATTCCAGGTGTTATTGAAGTGGAGACAAAAAGTTGCTAGCATACTTCCAGTAAAAAGAGTAAGATGGCACTGGAAGACATTAGGCAGAAAATCAGAAATCCAAGATTTTAAAAAATATTATAAAAGTACCTCTCTGGGCACTCCCTTATTATATCAGAATATTTGAGCTCAGGGAGACCTATGTGACTTCCATTTCATACTATTCCCGGGTGTAGACTGATGATGATGAACTGTAACATAAGTAAAGTTACATAAATGCTTAACACACAGCACTAGATAAAAATAGCAATTGCAAAAGGAATGCAGTGATCATTTTTTATTTTTTTTTAAAGCAACTACTTTTCTCCTGTCATGGTCTGTTATTTGTATACTCTACACGAATAACTTACAGTGTCTCCTTTTGGCTGTTAACTTATATCTTGTCTTGTTTGCCAGAATTAGATTCATGGAACATAATCCATCACAGAATGAATAAAGAAAATAACAAAAAGCGGAGACAAAATTATTTAAAACAAACCTCCCGTCGCATCTGTTTTCTACACAGCCAAGCTTGTAGCAACTGCAGTTTACCCAATGAACTCTAAATAGTAATTTATGAGAGCAGTTCTCCTGGAGAACATCTGTTATCCTTAGTACAATCTCGACCGCAAGAAACCTTTATTTTTGCGGTTACTGGTTTCGGTCAGTTTACTGACCATCTTCAGACCTCATACCATGTCGGTAGGTTGGTGGCGGTGAGCCGAACAGGCGTTACGAACTCCACGAACGTCAACTGCAGTAACATCTTCAGACCTCATACCACGTTGGTAGGCGGTGACGGTCAGCGGAGTAAAAAATGGTTCAAATGGCTCTGAGCACTATGAGACTTAACTTCTGAGGTCATCAGTCGCCTAGAACTTAGAACCACTTAAACCTAACTAACCTAAGGACATCACACACATCCATGCCCGAGGCAGGATTCGAACCTCCGACCGTAGCGGTCGCGCAGTTCCAGACTGTAGCGCCTAGAACCGCTCGGCCACAACGGCCGGCGGTCAGCGGAGCAGGCGTTACGAACTCCACGAACGTCAACTGCATTTGATGTTCGTGGAGTTCATAAAGCCGTCGGCCAACGGACCGCGCTGTCGAACGTCAACGCTGAGCGTGTCGAGGTCAGCGTGCTACTGAACGCTCGGCAACGATGATACTTGTGCGTACAGTACGTGGGCCCCAACATGGCATACGCGATCGCAAAGCACTCCAGCGGCAGTTGTGGGATGTTTCTAGTTCGTAAATCACACCGTTTATTCAATGGGAGCACGTAAAATTCCCACGTTAGCTCTATTAAAAGGCACATTTACTCTACTGCCCATATGCTAGTCACATTGTTCCATATATAATATACACAAATAAAAACTTCAATATCCATGTACATGTTTCAAGACAAAAAGGAAAGTTCCATTACAAACAGGGCGACCCAAATTTGCAATAGTTCTCCACATAAGACAAACATTTTATCATTCCCCCATTTTAGTAAAACACTAAGGTCATTCTAACTAGATCAGTGTTCGTACCCAGTAGCAGAATCTTTACAACACGTGAATTACGAAACTTAAAAGAAAAAGGAACAAAATATATTTATACAAGAAGCTCAAGCTGTCTTTTAGATTAAGCCGGTCGAATAAACTCGCTCCTCAAAAAAAGTTGAAGTTATATTTACATAACATGAAATATTGTAGTATATACTTAATTTACACTATCAACAAAGTATCAGATAATATTAAAAACGGGAATGTTAGGAAAAAAATATTTAGACGTGGCTAGACTCGAACTTCCACCATATCACACACCTCGTTGCGATTCAGTAACGCTACTCACTACGCTAAAGAGACACAAAATCTTGTTTGTTCAATCCTAACGTTCTGCTATTTGCTTAAAGCTTTAATCATAGCTATGTTATAAACCATAAAAAATGGTAAGACAGAGATTTAGGAACCAGGTTTTAAATTGTAAGACATTTCCAGGGGCAGATGTGGACTCTGACCACAATCTATTGGTTATGACCTGTAGATTAAAACTGAAGAAACTGCAAAAAGGTGGGAATTTAAGGAGATGGGACCTGGATAAACTAAAAGAACCAGAGGTTGTACAGAGATTCAGGGAGAGCATAAGGGAGCAATTGACAGGAATGGGGGAACGAAATACAGTAGAAGAAGAATGGGTAGCTTTGAGGGATGAAGTAGTGACAGCAGCAGAGGATCAAGTAGGTAAAAAGACGAGGGCTAGTAGAAATCCTTGGGTAACAGAAGAAATATTGAATTTAATTGATGAAAGGAGAAAATATAAAAATGCAGTAAGTGAAACAGGCAAAAAGGAATACAAACGTCTCAAAAATGAGATCGACAGGAAGTGCAAAATGGCTAAGCAGGGATGGCTAGAGGACAAATGTAAGGATGTAGAGGCCTATATCACTAGGGGTAAGATAGATACCGCCTACAGGAAAATTAAAGAGACCTTTGGAGATAAGAGAACGACTTGTATGAATATCAAGAGCTCAGATGGAAACCCAGTTCTGAGCAAAGAAGGGAAAGCAGAAAGGTGGAAGGAGTATATAGAGGGTCTATACAAGGGCGATGTACTTGAGGACAATATTATGGAATTGGAAGAGGATGTAGATGAAGATGAAATGGGAGATATGATACTGCGTGAAGAGTTTGACAGAGCAATGAAAGACCTGAGTCGAAACAAGGCCCCCGGAGTAGACAATATTCCATTGGAACTACTGACGGCCGTGGGAGAGCCAGTCCTGACAAAACTCTACCATCTGGTGAGCAAGATGTATGAAACAGGCGAAATACCCTCAGACTTCAAGAAGAATATAATAATTCCAATCCCAAAGAAAGCAGGTGTTGACAGATGTGAAAATTACCGAACTATCAGCTTAATAAGTCACAGCTGCAAAATACTAACACGAATTCTTTACAGACGAATGGAAAAACTAGTAGAAGCCAACCTCGGGGAAGATCAGTTTGGATTCCGTAGAAACACTGGAACACGTGAGGCAATACTGACCTTACGACTTATCTTAGAAGAAAGATTAAGGAAAGGCAAACCTACGTTTCTAGCATTTGTAGACTTAGAGAAAGCTTTTGACAATGTTGACTGGAATACTCTCTTTCAAATTCTAA
Organism: Schistocerca serialis cubense; assembly: GCF_023864345.2. Classification (NCBI taxonomy): domain Eukaryota; kingdom Metazoa; phylum Arthropoda; class Insecta; order Orthoptera; family Acrididae; genus Schistocerca; species Schistocerca serialis. The sequence goes on from NC_064638.1 coordinate 934,862,100, forward strand.
AGGTGGCAGGGGTAAAATACAGGGAGCGAAAGGCTATTTACAATTTGTACAGAAACCAGATGGCAGTTATAAGAGTCGAGGGGCATGAAAGGGAAGCAGTGGTTGGGAAGGGAGTAAGACAGGGTTGTAGCCTCTCCCCGATGTTGTTCAATCTGTATATTGAGCAAGCAGTAAAGGAAACAAAAGAAAAATTCGGAGTAGGTATTAAAATTCATGGAGAAGAAATAAAAACTTTGAGGTTCGCTGATGATATTGTAATTCTGTCAGAGACAGCAAAGGACTTGGAAGAGCAGTTGAGTGGAATGGACAGTGTCTTGAAAGGAGGATATAAGATGAACATCAACAAAAGCAAAACAAGGATAATGGAATGTAGTCTAATTAAGTCGGGTGATGCTGAGGGAATTAGATTAGGAAATGAGGCACTTAAAGTAGTAAAGGAGTTTTGCTATTTGGGGAGCAAAATAACTGATGATGGTCGAAGTAGAGAGGATATAAAATGTAGGCTGGCAATGGCAAGGAAAGCGTTTCTGAAGAAGAGAAATTTGTTAACATCCAGTATTGATTTAAGTGTCAGGAAGTCATTTCTGAAAGTATTCGTATGGAGTGTAGCCATGTATGGAAGTGAAACATGGACGATAAATAGTTTGGATAAGAAGAGAATAGAAGCTTTCGAAATGTGGTGCTACAGAAGAATGCTAAAGATTAGATGGGTAGATCACATAACTAATGAGGAAGTATTGAATAGGATTGGGGAGAAGAGAAGTTTGTGGCACAACTTGACCGGAAGAAGGGATCGGTTGGTAGGACATGTTCTGAGGCATCAAGGGATCACCAATTTAGTATTGGAGGGCAGCGTGGAGGGTAAAAATCGTAGAGGGAGACCAAGAGATGAATACACTAAGCAGATTCAGAAGGATGTAGGTTGCAGTAGGTACTGGGAGATGAAAAAGCTTGCACAGGATAGAGTAGCATGGAGAGCTGCATCAAACCAGTCTCAGGACTGAAGACCACAACAACAACAACAACATGTTATAAACTGAAATTTAATTATAACAAATTGTACCGAGAATAATGTGCTTTTGGTCGATCCTTATTGTGTCGTTGCCTTCAAATGACATACTCTCATAATACGCGAGTTACAATAATTCTTTTGCCACGAATATGATGTTTCTCATTATATTATTGCAATGATTCGCACAGTTAACAACGGTTTTTCGAGGGATTTTCAATTTTCTGGTGCTCAGAAACGGCATACATATAGGCTTAAACTGAATGCCAATATGGCGTCTCACAGCTCTGTGATGAAGGGAGATGGCGTGCTTGTGACGTAGGTGATGTTGTGCCATCTGACTGGTCAACCCTCAGACGCACGGTCAGAATATGGGACACGCTAGGTATTGCTCTGCACGTTGGAAAAGACTTCCGAACGTGCTATTCCACGCCATGACGTCAGAAACTCGGTACTCTCAATGCTCAACGTTCGGATGCACGGCCCGTGTGTCGACGGCTTAAAGCCTGTTCCGCTCACCACCACAGCCTATCAACATGGTATGAGGCCTGAAGATGGTCAGTAACTGACCGAAACCAGTAACCACAAAAATTAAGGTTTCTTGCGGTCGAGACTTTATGTTCATTTTAAAGAACTCTAACTACTTAGGAACTTAACACAAACAGAGTTAATAGTCAGCTAGCTGTTTCCAACATTCCAATTATGTATTCATAAAAAGGGTCATAAATAGGAAAACAGAGCTTTTCAAATAGCATTACTGACTGTAGAGTAGAAGCCTGGATTACAAGAAATGACAGCAATTGATATATTTCAAGACCTGACCATAAAAACAAAATTTGAGAATATCTGTCTACTAAAGACCAAAAAAGTCTTGCAAGTGTGTCACAGCACAGGTACAATTAGTGAAAAAAAGGTGCTATACTAGTGAACTGAACAAATTAATGACATGCTGAAGAAATGTATTAAAATTCGTGCCATGGCTGGGACTTCACCCTGGCTCTTCTGTTTACTAAGCAGATGCGCTAGATATTACACCACCGTTGGATGACACAGCTGCACTTACCACCTTAGTCCAGTGCCCTGCTGAGCACAAACTTCAATTCACGTCTTCAGCCCATTTTCCCTTCTTGGACTATCACTATGGCCAAGGCTCTCTGGTATTGGAATAGCCACCCAGCGTAGTATGTAAGGGGGAAATTCTGCTTTTCCCTCAGGTGTAGGTAATAGCTAGCACATCTCCTACTAAGTAGCAGATCTAGGTCCAAGTCCCAGTTATGGTACAAATTTTAATTCGTTTTTTCAGCTTCCGTCGTAATTGTAGATACAGTTGAGACTCATATGTCTCAGAGAAATTATAATTTCATCACATCAATGAACAAATTAAAATGTATTGCATGGCTATTACATGATAATTTCAAAACAGCAACAGATTCCAGCTCAATGGAAACGCTTCACAGCAAATATATACAGACAAAACGTGTTTTTTTTGTTTAGAATGGATGTAGAAGACATCAAGAAGAAAAGCAATGAGAGCTTCATTGAAGGAAAAAATGAAATGATCGTATCCATTGTTGATTGGGAGGCCCCATTCGGGAGAGTTCGACCGCCGTATTGCAAGTCCTTTTTAGGTGACGCCACATCGGCGACTTGCGGGTCAGTGATGATGAAAGTTATGATGAAGGACAAACAACAGCCAGTCCCCTGCTGAGAATCGAACCCGGACCCCCTGTGTGGGTGGCGGTAATGCTACCACTACGCTACAGAGGCACACTTAATTGAAGGAGTTCACTACTACACAAAGCAGTCAGTTCTGTAGCAGCATTAGTGGAAGAGATAGATGAAAAGGAAGTGTGCTTGGACGGGACATTAACAAATTTACAGACTTCCTCATGAACCTGTAGGCATCTGGAGAGATAAGAATAGCAAGGTTTCTAGTTTGTATATTAGGTCTGTGACTGCTACACACAAGATGTGTTTAAGACTTTATAAACTGGAAAAAAACCTTTATCATCAAAGCGTTCAATTAGCAAATAAGTACATCTAAAAATACTTTGCATTGTCTCTAATAAGTGCTGCTTATCCCCAAAATATAGAGATGCACAGTTTTCAACAGACTAGAGAATACTTCCAGTATCATGAAAATTATTACTTTGATAGGTAACTTGTAAATCTTCAACAAATTATTTACTAAAATTTCTTTACAAAAAACTGAAACTTCCAGCTTTAACTAACATTTACAGAATAACGGAAATGGGGTAGATATCCCGGTGTCTCTTTGTCAGCGAAAATTAAATTGTCTTTCTAGAACGAGGGAAAGTTAATTTTATGCACACCCCCCCCCCCCCCCTCCTATTAACTGAGATGTGCCTGAAATATTATTTTCTCTTACATGTTGCTCAGCTGATTTCATTCTTCCATTTACGGCCTTCTGAAGTTGTGCAGCTCCCAAAGGTACTCGCTTTTCATCAGGCTATTCTTGGAAAGCCAGATGCGATGAGAAAAGAAGCTGGGAGTAAACCCAGCAAAAATCTAAGGAATACATTCTTTTTTATCCTTGGTCGCTCGAAATTTACAACTAATATCCATCCTGCTTACTCGTCACAGTATCTTGACGTCGAAACAATACTTTCCCATTTGAAATGTTTGTGATAAATCTGTAACAGCACAACAACAACCAATATGACTATCCTTCTTCAAAACAGTTATGTTAATGACAAGAATTCTAATGGCAATTTTGAGCTCCTCTTGTCCGTTACGATGCTCAATTAAGAAGCAACTGATCTTGGTACTTTATACATAACTGCTTTTATAGACAATTGAAAAATGTAATGCAGTTGAAATAAATAACGTATTACATTTAGCCCCGAGTGATGTGTAGGCACAAAATACTTTCTGGGTATTGCTGAGCCAGTGATTTCTCAGCCTCTCACATTTGGGAAACCAGTAAAAGCGCTTTTTCATTTCTTCTAGGGATTTAGAAGTTCTCTGGCAATAGGATGCACCTTAAACAACAACTAAAGGTGCATGCTGTATGAAATATAAAACTTACCAGTGGCAGACACTTTCTACAGAACACACTCGTGATCCTAAGCTTTGTGTAGCCAACAGTCAACAGCTACAAACGTCGCGTTCCAATACGGCCACAGTGCGTCAGCTGGTGTACCCAGGAGGCTTTGCGTCGACACAAATGCACACTGGATTGAGGGTTGGGTTGTTTAAGGGAGGAGACCAGACAGCGAGGTCATCGGTCTCATCGGGTTAGGGAAGCATGGGGCAGGAAGTCGCCCGTGTCATTTCAAAGGAACCATCCTGGCATTTGCCTGGAGGGATTTAGGGAAATCACGGAAAACCTAAATCAGTGTGGCCGGACACGGGATTGAACCGTCGTCCTCCCGAATGCGAGTCCAGTGATTGGCCACTGCGCCACCTCGCTCGGTCGCACTGGAGTGAGCGGTGCGGCGAAAACACAGTGTTCTGCAGTGTGATAGAAATACATTGTGTAGAATACGGAAGCAATTGTTTTTAAGTACAGTGCATAGCTCCCCCATTCTTTTCCCAGTGGTAACGGCACAAGTATGGGCTGTTGCCTTAGAGGCCGAGAAACACTAGGAGCGATCAGACATGTGTTGTGGCAATGGCGACGGTGGTGGACTTTGGTGTGGGAAACGACGACTATGTGACAGACACACGTGCATGTGAAAGCTGTCAGTTACCCAATAGGATGGGGTGCGTAGTAGACTAGCCTCCACGTGGTGCACCCCGGGCAATGTGATTATATCGCGGCTAAATAGTTTACAAACTTGGCTACCAGACTATCCTTTGGGATCTCTTGGTAATTCAAACATGCAACGAAGTGACCAAACGAACGAATCCTTTGGGAACCATCCGACTAGAAGATTGGGACCATCAGTCCGGATCTGCCAGCTAAATATTGAGGGAATTAGTCGATCCAAATCTGAATATCTTTCAAAGTTTCTATTGGACAATAGCATCGATGTGGTACTCCTTCAGGAAACACATACCGACTCGCAGGACGACTTACAAAGAAGAGGACGTATTCAAGGCTTCCAACAAATAGGCGCAACATATCATCACGCCTATGGCACCGCCACATATGCCCGATCCGATATTGAACATGCACACCTGCTGTCCACAAGCACAGAAAACAACATCCATGTTGTTGATATAAAAGTAGACAACATAAGACTTATAAATGTCTACAAACCACCAAACCAAATCTGGTCAAGTATTGTACTACCCGTACATGAACACCCAACGATATATGCCGGTGATTTTAATAGCCATCATGAAATGTGGCGAAACACCCAAAATAATGAACATGGAGAAGCGCTGGTGGAATGGGCCGACGAGAACAATCTACATCTTATATTCGATGCCAAGGAGAGGGGCACATTCCACTCGGCCGACTGGCGCAGGGACTACAATCCGGACCTCTGCTTTGTAACTACCGATAACGAGGAAAAACCAGCGCCTATACATAGAAGGGTTGCCACAGATTTCCCACACAGCCAGCATAGGCCTGTTATTTTAAACATCGGTGTCACTATACCCCTGATACGGTCCTTCCCTCGACCTAGATGGAATTCCCAAAAATCTGACTGGGAGAAGTATTCAGCGGACCTTGATAAATGCATCCGGTTTATACCGTCACTACCTAAATGCTACGATCGTTTCAGGAAAGCTATAATTACCACAGCTAAAAAACACATCCCTAGGTGGTTTCGAAAAGAATACATCCCAGGATGGGATGCAAAATGCCATCAGCTATATGAGGATTTTACTAGTAGTGGTGACCAAGAAATAGCTGATGACCTCCTCCACAATCTAGATTCCGCAAGAAGACAACGATGGACTGAAGCAACTGAAAGAATGAATTTCACTCAATCAAGTAGGAAGGCATGGAATTTGTTTCGTAAACTCGAAGGTACGACAAGACCAGCCCAGAAAAATCCAACCATAACACCAGAGAAAATTGCAGATAACATTGTCGAAATGTCAAGAGCTCCGAGAGACAAACCACATACCAGGATGATTAAGCGCGAACTCAGAACACTAAAAAAGAATACTCCAAATATATCAGAGCTTTCCAGACCATTCACTGAGGATGATGTCATTACTGCCCTCAAGGATATGAAACCGGGCAAAGCCCCAGGTTTTGACAACATACATCCAGAATTTCTAACCTACGCTGGAAAGAACGTAGTCAAATGGCTGGCAATTTTCTTTTCGAACATTTTGACTACAAACCATCTCCCTAGAGAATTCAAAAAGGCAAGAATAATAGCTTTGCTGAAATCAGGGAAACCAGCAGACCAACCGCTAAGCTACAGACCAATAGCACTTCTTAGCTGTACATATAAACTTCTCGAACGACTTGTCCATAATCGAATTAGCGGCATTATTATGGAGAACTTACCTATAGAACAGGCAGGCTTCAGACCTGGCCGTAGTTGCTGTGACCAAATTCTGGCATTAACATCCTACATAGAGGCTGGCTTTCAACAGAAATTGAAAACAAGTGCTGTATTTCTAGACTTAACATCTGCATATGATACTGTTTGGAGAGATGGAATAATTTACAAACTCTTAAGAGTGATTCCTTGCCAGATTCTAACATCCTTAATACATAATATGCTGAGTAACAGAACCTTCCAGGTCACCCTAAACGGAAAGAAAAGCAAAACAAAACTTATTAACAACGGGCTTCCGCAAGGCTCCGTATTGGCCCCTCTTCTGTTTAACCTCTATATAGCAGATCTCCCAAATACAATGTCAAGAAAATTTTGCTATGCGGATGACATAGCACTGGCTACCAGACACAAGTATCTCTTCAATACAGAGGAAGTCCTTAATAATGACGTTGAAATACTATACAATTATTTCAAGAAATGGAGACTCAAGCCAAACCCTAACAAAACTGAAGTATCTATATTCCATCTTAATAACAAAATGGCAAATGAAATTATTAATATAAAACTCGGAAACACCAACCTCAAACATAATAAGTTTCCAAAGTACTTAGGTATAACATTGGATCGCACTCTTTCTTACCGAAAACATCTGGAGAACACAACTGCAAAAACTGGAACACGGAATAACATCATCCAAAACTAAGCGGTACTACTTGGGGAGCTAAAGCAAAAACATTACGCACCTCATCTATCGCCTTAGTGTTCTCTGTGGCTGAGTACTGCGCTCCAGTCTGGATTAATAGCTGTCACACCAAACTTATTGACAGGCAATTAAATAGCACAATGAGGTTGATTTCTGGAACTGTTAAATCAACGCCCACGTACTGGTTACCGGTGCTATGTAATATCCTGCCCCCGGACCTGCGTAGAAAAGCGGCCCTACTGCACGAATTCAGAAAGATTGAGACAAAACCAGAACTACCAATTAAAGAAGAATTCTCACAACTGCGACACACTCGATTGAAATCAAGAAAGCCACCCATACGCACAGCTGAGCAGCTTCAAACTAATAACTATGACCACATGGAACAATGGAGACTAGATTGGATCCAAAAGACAAATGACCAACTACAGACCTGGTTTGAGAGCTATAACTGCAACATCTCTGGAATGGAACTAACACGGAAAACATGGTCCGCATTAAATCGAATATGTACTGGACATGGCAGGTGTGCGGATTCACTGCACAAATGGGGAAGAGCGATGTCACCAGAATGCGACTGCGGTGCCCCTAGACAGACGATCCAACACATCCATGGTGAATGCTCCTTGCGAGCATATGCAGGGAACTGGTCCGACTTCCTGGAGGCATCCCCATCGGCGCTAGAATGGATCTCAAACCTCGATATAACCTTTTAACTGACCAATATAAACATAAATTATATTTATGATTGTTTTAAGATTTTAATGTCTAACACTTGATGTATTAATGTTGCATGTATAGCCATACGCTAAATAAAATAAAAATAAATAACCCAATAGGATGCAATCTGGACAGTTAGAAATAGGTTCTCCAAAAGTTAGCTTTTTTTTCAAAGTAATTGCACAGTTCTCCTATTTCCTATCCTTGGTGGTGCTGCTTGCAGCAGAATCAGTGTGTTTGCAGATTTATCTAGCAGTATTCTGTGTGTGCATTTTCTCTAATAGAGGGAGAATTGTAAAACACATCGAAATGCTCTAAAACAGTATGGCGAAAGATATTAAATATTTAAAGCCGTATATTTACGTGTTTTTCTTGAAAAGTTTGAAAAATCTGCAAAATAGCAGCTAAACACATATTTACGTGTTTCGCGTTTGGTAAAATAGCAATGAAACCCGTATTTTCATGCGCCTTTTTATATAATGTGCAAAATTACCCCAAAACTGTAAATAGCGTCATATGTTGCAGAGGGATTGCGAGAAATTTGTGAAAATGGAGACTGTACCATTGGGTGCCATACTGCTGGAAATTTGCGAATATGACCTTATTTGCTACTCCTCCTGATACTGTTGCTCGACTAAGGTACAGACAAAGAATGCTAAGCCCGTTTAAGGATGTTGGAGACACTAATTTGGGTGATGGTGGTGGGGGAGAGCCAATAGCAGAACACTGCACCAGTGAGAGAGGGGAGACACCATTTCTGGGTCGTAAGTTATCATCTTAATGATGGCAATCATCACTTAGCAGTCGGACACCTGTTAAACATGAACGCAAGTGCACTACTCGGCTGCCAGCTTGCCTTTAAAGTATGGTAATTATAATGACGCTTGTAGACCATTAATAGTAATTATAACAACTGTTATTACCCATTAATTAAGTTCTAACTAAACAAAACAAAATCCCAAACGAGCAGTTCCTTCACATGAGAGTAATTATTTTAGGCTAGGTCAATTGGCTGGTTTGCTTACATAGAAGAATGATGTGCCATTTTTTCCAGAAACGGCCCAGCACCCGTGCTTATAGCGACAGACCACACGGCCAGTTGGGTGTAGTGAAATGGCTGCAGAACAAGTGATGACTAGATGGACACAACAGGGAAGTGTGACAAGAGTATGGGTCCTCCAGAAGGAGTACACCACGAGAAGACTGTAAGATTTTTCAGCTGGATCTGACGGATGCATGATTGAAACCAGGCAGAGGTCACATCTGTGCCAGCAAGAAGCATTGGAGACTGAGTACTGGAAGCTGTGTTACTATGCATCATTTGCTGATGACGTTACGTCACAGACAACAAGACACATACCTCTCCAACTGTTAGAATCTTGTGGGAAGCTGTTCGATTCGACAACTGGTTTGATTTGGTAATTGTTGAAAGGAATATGAATTCTGACCAGTATGTGGAAAGCATGGAAATCAAAGGCATGTTGCAACAGAATAATGCAAGAAACCAAACTGTGTTTCACATCACAAACCTCCTGAGGAATTTGGGGACCCTTAACTGGTCTGTCCTGTGCCTTGACTTGTCATGTCTGAGAAACGGTGGGAAGATGTACATCTTCATCCCAGCCTAAAGATAACATTTGAAAGCTGCTTGCTTCCATTCCAAAGCGAATACAAGAATATATTTGTGCCCTTGGGTGTCACACCTCGTACTTACTTAGGTGGTGGACATCAATTTTGAATGAAATGGAAGTTTGACGAACATCTCAGTAAAGTACGTTAGATTTCGGACTGGTGCCCCATAGCGTAACACATGCAATTTCCAGCATAGATGCGGTCCATTTAGTAGTTGTTTTCAATGTTGCTGTAGTGGTCTTGAGTCAGAAGACTGGTCAGATGCAGCTCACCATGCTACTCTATCCCGTGCCAGCCTCTTCGTCTTCGAATGACGAATGCAACCTATCTTCTGAATCTGCTTACTGTACTCATCTCCTGGTTTCCCTCTATGATTCTTACCCCCCCCCCCCCCGCCCCCTTCCACTTCCCTCCAGTAATAAATTGGTGATCCCTTCATGTCACAGAATGTGTTCCGCCAACCGATTCCTTCTTTTAATCAGGTTGTGCCCCAAATTTATTGTCTCCCCAAATTCTATTTAGCACCTCCTCATTAGTTGCACGATCACCTATCTAATTTTCGGCGTTCTTCTATAGTACCACATTTCGAAAGCTTCTATTCTCTTCTTGTCTGGATGGTTTATCGTCAATGTTTCACTTCCATACATGGCTACACTTCACACAAGTACGACGGTTGCCCAGAAAGTAATGCATCGCATTTTTTCCTTCAACAATTCTTTATTGAACATAATGAGAATTACACACACGAAAGAATGGTGTTTTATCTACACACTCTATTTTTCCACGTAATCTCCATCTCTTTCTACAGCGTTACTCCAGCGTGAAACAAGGGCGTGTATGCCTTGTCGGTACCAATCCTAGTCCTGGTGGCGGAGCCTGTGCTTCATTGTATGAATCATCTCCTCATCGTCCTCAAAATGACATCCTTCAATGGCCCAAGCAAGTGGAAGTCCGAGCGGGCTAAGTCAGGTGTGCCAAGTGTGACAGACGTGACCTCTGCAAATCGTGGAGCACCGTCGAACCGTCTTCTGATGACCTCACCCTCCGTGCCCAGCGACTGACTGTCCTTCTCTCGACAGCAGATGCTCAATACACTTTTCACAAGCGTTTGTGATTATTCCCCACAGTTTCTTTCTCTGTAGTGAGAAATAAAATGACGGCACGTTCCTTGTAACGTACAGCACCTACAGACGTCATTTTGAAACTTCTCCCGCAGCTACGCTATCTGTCGGAAGTGACGGAAACTTGGCGCGTTCACTCCGGAGATTTCAAATATTACATAATTACCGTTTCGCATTGGCAGCGTTGCTTTTGGCTGAGAAAAGAAAATGCAGTACATTACTTTCTGGGCAACCCTCGTACTTTCAGAAAAGACTTTCTGCCACTTGTGTCTATATTCGACGTTAACAAATTTCTGTTCTTCAGAAACGCTTTTCTTGTCATTGCCAGTCTACATTTCATATCCTCTCTGCTTCTGTCATCATGAGTTATTTTTCTGCCCAAATAGCGACAGTAATCGACTACTTTAAGTCTCTCGTTTCCTAATCTAGGTCCTCATCATCACTTAATTCGACTACATTCCATTATCCTAGTTTTGCTTTTGTTTATGGTCATCTGATATCAAAGTATTTATTTCTTCTCCGTGAACTTTAATTCCTAGCCGGCCGCGGTGACCGAGCGGTTCTACGCCCTTCAGTCCGGAACCGCGCGACTGCTACGGTCGCAGGTTCGAATCCTGCCTCGGGAATGGATGTGTGTTGTCTCTAGATGAGTGGGGTTTAAGTAGTTCTAAGTTCTGGGGGACTGATGACCTCGGATGTTAAGTCCCATAGTACTCAGAACCATTTAATTCCTATTCCAAGTTTTTATTTAGTTTCTCTTACTGCTTGCTCAATGTACAGATTGAATAACATCGAGGATTGGCTACAACCGTGTTTGACTCCATTCTCACGCTTCCATTTTTTTCCATAAGTCGTAAGAAATATAAAATAAAAAGCACGAAGAAATCTCTTAAGAGCAGGACTATCTCGGCTAATTCTTGTTGAAAAGAAAATTTGTCTCTTTTTATTGTTTTATTTCGTTATAGAAGAAATTGTGTCTGTACAAAAAACCTGTTTGTCTTAAGGACACAAAAGAATCTAATGAGGCAGCTAGTAGCCTGTAATACCCTGCGTGACTTTCTCCCTAAGAAACGAGTTTGATGAATACGGATCCATTCGTCGCGAAATGTTTCCTCGAAGCCTCTTGTTAATGTACCTAAAAAGAAGAGGAGAAAAGTCAGAAAGTGGAGCAAGATTTTTTGGGAGCCCAAATGATGCGGGAGATCGTCCAGCGTAGGAGAACTACAGGCGAATGGATTCTTCCTCGAAGAAATCTCCTTCTGATAGTGTGGCTAAAACGTGACAAGGTTGTAAATGTTTTCTCGTCCAGAGACGCATTTCGAAAGATATTTTCAACGCTTGCATGGGCCATTAGAGCCACCTCGTGCCCAGAGGCTGTCAGCTTACTTAATGAGGGCATTAAATATCGCCTCTCCTAAAAGGCGACTGCCGCTTTAAAAAGTAACGTCTCACGCTCCATTAACGCGCTGCCCCGCAAGACATCGACCTGGATAAAATTCAGCAATCTCGAATGCACTTCCAAAGCAACAGCGCTGAAAAATCAGCAGCAACTACAAGATTCAAAACATTCTATATTCCTGTGCTGCCCTTCTAAGCGAATGGCTTAGCACGACTTGCTCTGTGAAGTTGTGATATAAGCTAATGTTTCCCTTTACAGTAACATTTATGTTCGCGTGTAACATCTGCCTCTGAAGGTTTTTAGAAAAAAAATCGTACGTTAAATATGAACACACTGCCTACCAAAGCTAAAAAAAATTACAATGAAAATGAAAATGGTCGAAAAGCACCAACTTATGACTAATGTTCCACTTGATACACAACTTCCCATAACATCAATAAACTTACAATAAAAAACTGTATCTGAAGAGATATAAGCAAGCACGCACACGCACACACACACACACACACACACACACACACACACCATTCTTTAACAATTCCCACGAACCTTCAACTAACATAGCAGCAAGCCTTAGTGTATCGAGAAGTAACTGGATACTTTTATCAAAGATTGTTTAGATTCAGAAGTGTTCACTCAAGAGCCAAAAAAATATTACGAGTTCTTGCGAATAATGCGAATATTAGGTTCACGTAAAACTGCTATTATGGAACCATATGCATCTCAGAACAATTTATTGAAAGCTAACGACGGCATTATTTATTTTAAATCCTTTGCAGAGCACTTAAGATACCAAACAGAAATGAAACATATTTCGCTAGAAACGAAAATAAAAGTGCGGTTGCAAAGAAAGTGTAATAGTTTCTCTTATCCAAGAGATTAACTTCACTGAAATCAAAACATACAATTTATCAAAATTAGAGCCGTAAACCACCTGGTTTCTACTGCCAAACAGTGATCGCAACAAGGAGTTCAAACGACAATGGATGGGGTTAGAGTAGCTAACATGGGGTTCCACAGTTAGAGGGCTGACCAGTACCAGCATTCTTGTTACTGTGGGGACGCTACATCAATCCCCTTTGGACATCACCGAGTAATGTGGAAGAGTCTAATAAAATGTATGGAAATTTACGGGGGAACACCCTGTTCGGAAAGAAATGAAAACAAGTAAGAGTTTCAGGGAGAAAGGTAATCCTTTGTAAACGCCACTTCTTAAGATTTTTTATGCAAAACAAAAATATTTAAACTTCTGATGAGAAAATGTTTGCAAGTGGTACCTGAAGACTCCCAAAAGCTATGAATACATTTACAAGGGTTTGAAGCAACTCGAACGCTGTCTGCCTTTCTAGACAGCAAATCGTAACTGTTACAGGGTTCACACGGGTGACAAGGCCAATTACCCATAGACTGAAATCATTACACGGGTATCTAATAGATCTATAATCACGGTGTGTAGTGCTGCTCGATTTGTTGACAGGTACTGTATCAGGATCACAAAATCCATTCTGATGTAAAGCTGAAACCATTGCGGTTGCAGTTATCTTTATTTTCGTAAATATTCACAACTACTACGTAATCAATTTAAATCAGGTAACCAAAAAGAGCCCTACTGCACCCAATGACGATCACCTACGTAGGAAGGACAATGGAAAAGGCTACTGCTTGCAGATCAGAGATCATGGAGGATCACTTGGAGGCTTGGAAAAGCTGGGACTTTTCTCTGAAAAGGACTAAGTGGGACTGTGAGTCCTTTTTGTAGTTTTGTCCTACGTTCTTGTCGTAAGAATAATATAAGAGAAGAAGTAACCGAGTCATACTGGCGCATACAGGTTATCTATGGCAGACATCGTTCTGTGTCACTTCATTCAGCGTAGCTTTTCCTTTGTGCATTAATGCAGTATTAAAAAACGATGAGGGGATTTTGGCTTTCAGCTCTTCTCACGATATATTGTTTGATATTTTTGGATAAATTTGAATTACAGGGGGTCCTTTACTTTATAATACTCACGAGAATTTCTCAGTGAGAATTTCTCCATTTCACTTCAGGGGTGCGGCACTGAGAACACTGTACTGGATGGCCTAAGCCGGATGTTCAGGGAGGAACAATTCTCCTTCTAGACGAAGGTGCCTGTGAATCCAGTGAATTGGACGCCTCAGACCATAAGGTTTGTCCAGTATTAAGCGGGTCTCCTCTCTTTTTTAAAGATATCTGGGAACAACATGATCTGACCGAGAGACAAGTGAGTTGAAGGAGAGAATAGGAAAGGGGAGACAGTTAGGTCTTATTTTATGAAGCGGAGCATTCCGCGTTGCACTGCATGGGGAATTCGTCAACATACAATAATTTTACCCAAGAATTTGGTACCTCTGGTTCCACTCTTGCATCGACTGGAAAGTAAGGCATTTTTGTTTTGTGTCCCTGAGCAAAGCCTATTTACTTGAGTTGATCATTTTTCCAATACTTCTAGCTAATTCTCGTTGAAATAGAAAGACCAGAATTATCTCTTTGCTAACATCTACCAGCACGTACTGTAGTTTTCTGTTCCTTGGAACACATTTATAGACGTTACGAATACGTAGGGTAACCAGACGTCCGGATAAATCCGGACATGTTCTTTATCTCTTTGTCCGGGGTCCGGGAGGATTTTTAAATTGTCCTACTTTTCCATAAAGTTGACCAAAATAAAATTATATTTGCAGTTGTTCCCGTTCTATAGCTCTTTACTTAAATATCTTATCTACAGATGGCGGAAGTATTTATTTTACACTACTGATTATGCGTCTATCCAAAAGCGAGTGTAAATGTCGATTATTTAAAAATTCCGTTCCGTATTTTCAATTCCCGATTCACATTTTCTTGGCTTGGCATTATAGGTTTCGTGTCATGTACTCAGCACTCAGGTGTGAGTGTGATTTGCTGTTTTCATTGTAACAGAATGAGTTTTATAAAGTATCTGGCAGTACCTAAACGCAAGAGTACATTCTCAGATGTTCTTTCTTACAAGCAGCCTGCCTTGAATAAAGGGCGAACTGAATTCGAAGCAGAACGTAAAATATGGGGAGCTGGAAGCATAATTTTAAAAAATTTCCTGTGTATCTTTTTACAACTATCTACTAGGCAAGCCCACACTTCTAAAGAAAACTGGATCTTCAGAGAAATATCAATAAAAGTTGAGAAACGTATGTTGTATCTATTAATTAATTCATTCCTAACTTCGTCCTCCTTTTTGAATCAGTTTGTCCTTTTTTTTTAATACGTCTGAATCCGATCACTATACGAATACTCTAAGCGTTCAGCATTGGATAATTCAACACGATTTTATGTCTATCTTGCACATCGCATCTCTTACAGAGGTTTAACAGTTAACAGGGGTTAATAGTAAACCAGAAAATAAGTCTAACTTCACATAAGTTTCTGTGGGGAAGGTGAGATTTTGCGTAATACGTACAGTGTGTAATCAAGACTCACTGTTGCACTTCACTGGTCTTGCATTACGAAATTATCAGAACTTTTTGTGTATCTATCATTTTAGCAAGGGACATATGGTGTTATTTATTCTTTAACAAGGTAAATTACGTCCCCATTGTCCTTTGTGACAGAACTTTCATTTCGCAAGCCAACTGCACTCCGAATCTGGAAGGTGGTTCTCCGTAACCGATGTTGCCTGGACTTGTGTGTCGTTTAGCCACAATAAATTTTGCATTGTGTGTTAAGCAGACATTAGTAATTTCACATATAAAGCCCGCCGCCTAAAAAGAAGCGAAAGAAAACAAGCCTTATTTATTCAGACGAAAGACGCTTTTGATTTAGAAAGTGTTGCTGTAACGACGTATTGTTGCAGGTTCAGGAAATGAAACCGACAGATGAAGCTTATTGCGCTAGTTGTCAGGGCAGCTAAAGGAATATACAGAGTGAAATGGAAGCTGTGACACTCTATAGTGTACTACTTTTCTCCCAAGAGCCCGCTCCATTCGCTGAATGGTCAGCGCGTTAGAATGTCACACACGGGGGCCCGGGTTCGATTTCCGGCTGTGGTAGGAGATTTTCTCCCCTCAGAGACTGGGTGTTATGCTTTCCTCATCGTCATTTCATCCCCATTGTCGACGCGCAAGTCACCCAACGTTGCGCCGCACCCAATAAGACTGGCAGTTGGCGGCAGAACTTCACGCCTGGGAACTCCCAGCGCTCTGACGCCATACGCTCATTTCCATTTCCATTCCCCCCAAGAACTCGTGTGGGATTAAACATATTAGCTGACATATTGTTAAACATAACTACGTATGCGAGATGCAATTAATCATTAAAAATCAAGTGTGATGGCCTTATTGTTTGCACTTTATAGCTATTTACACTTAGCCGTATATCATCGCTGTTACACAAATACATTTAACGACAAAGTTATCCACAAATGAAAGAGATATTCACTATCCGTCATATAGTAAGTATTTCATCTCTGAAACATCAACCTGTCGATATTGAGTTTTAAGCCACGTGGCTCATCTTCCATCACTTTCGGCAAAACGATAACACAGCTCAAAGAGTTCAGTAACATCCCTTTTTCTATTTCCAGCGCGTCGTTTTTCCTGTTGTCTAAGTGGAATGTTAGCGCAGTAGGTGCCAACGATTTTATTGACGTTTTTACAATTTTCGTAGTACAGTGGTTTTTGTTGTATGCTGGCCTTAAGTGTTTGTTGTACGAAATCCCATTATTTTTCAAGAAAGAGGAATTTAAATGATTAACAAACTTTTATTTTGAAAAAAAAGGCAGCCATATTAGTTAGATGTCGAAATTATGTTCAGTTAGATTTTACTTCTAGGAAAGACGTAATCGGAATACTGCTAACTTAAGACGCAAAAAAGAAGACATCACCGATTAAAATACGACTGGACAAAGATTCTTTCGGGTGTAAGAAACTATAAGACCAATATGTTGAAGCTGATGATTATGCTGAGTGTTCTGTTCATACGGTATTCAAACGGATTGGGTGTGGGAGAAGCATAAAAGCGCTTTTCTGATATCAAAGAGTGGTGCTAGGATAACAAGAAAGGACATTCATGGCGATTTTGTCGATCAGAATCAGGTCGATCCATAGTAACAGTTCACGCAATTACTTCGTTTTATTTTATTCATTCATACACTCCTTTAGTGGTTCTTATGATGATGACTGTCGCTGATCTCAGCACTCATCTTAAACGCTTGAATTGCAGACTCCTGTTTTTTACTAAACAATTATAATAAGACAACAGCGTCTGTACCACTGACGCTACTGCATACCATTTATTTCTAAACATGCATGCGTTTCTTTGGGATATCATTCGTAAATAAACATGTGGGGAAAGTAAATTTATTTTTGAGATGATACAGACTACTGGTCACCCTTATAGCAATAATGTACACAGAGTGAACCAGAAATCCACACTTTTGTAAATTCTTCAGGGATATCTTCTGAATATTTTCGTGTAGGGGATCTATGGTCTACGGCGGCTCGTTACAATGATACTGCATTTAGCTCGGTTTCTTGCCCCATATGTCTTTGTATCTGTACTGTGACGAAAACTGTGCAGTTGTAGATGGAACAAGTTGTACGTCTTGTTCCCAGTAGCTAAAGATACATGCTGTTTACGGTAGTAATAGCCATTTTACTCTTCGCCTTCAGACTTACGTTCGGTACTCCTCGACTCTGTGTTGGGTTTGTTTTTACGGCAGTGTCAATTGTAAGCAGTGATACACAGCTGTATGAATAGTCTACTGCCGGCCGAAGTGGCCGTGCGGTTAAAGGCGCTGCAGTCTGGAACCGCAAGACCGCTACGGTCGCAGGTTCGAATCCTGCCTCGGGCATGGATGTTTGTGATGTCCTTAGGTTAGTTAGGTTTAACTAGTTCTAAGTTCTAGGGGACTAATGACCTCAGCAGTTGAGTCCCATAGTGCTCAGAGCCATTTGAACCAATAGTCTACTGACAAAGAGTTGCCGAAATGCGTCCACTGCATGCAATGGAAGAGCGGTACAGCGACTGAGCTGTTGCCTCAACAACGGGAAACACGCCACAATACAGTGTTTCGTCTGACTGTTGCATCACTATGTTGTGTTGTGTGGTGTGGTGTACGTTTTGGTCATTGCATATTACAGAATATTTCAATGTCGTAAAGGTATTTTCACAGAAACAAGGGTGGGCCTGGTAATAAACCGAATAACTCACCGTTATATTACAAGGTCCATTGACGTTAACGTGACCACCTGTCAGAAGGCTGCAAACCACCTTTTGTGGGGAAGATCGCTACGAGGCGTGCAGGCAGAGAGTCCGTGAGTTCCTGGACGGTATCGAGAGGGATGTAGAGCCATGCTCACTTCAGTGTTGTGGCCGGCTGCGCTAGAAATCACGATTGAGTACCGTGACGCGAACAACCAGGTCGAGGTGGTCTCACAGATGCTCGATTGGGTTTAAACCGCGAGGGGCGGGAGGGGCAGGAGGAGTGCGGGAGGGGGAGTACGAAAAACTCATCTTGGTACTCTTCGAAACACGTACATACCCTGTGAGCTGAGTGTTACGCTGCATTCTGCTGCTGGTACTTGCCATCAGGACGAGGAAAAACAGAGTACATATAGGGATGGACATGGTCCCTAAGGGTAGATGCTTACTTGTGTTGATCCATTGCGCCTTTCAGAATGACGATATTACCCAGTGAAGGCCACTGAAAACTACCCCTAAACCCCAGCGCTCCGACGGTTGTTGCACCGTGTTCGCTTTTAGGCGTTTGAAGCCGTACACGCCAATGGCCATTTGTCCGGTGGAGCACGAAGTGATTCATCTGAAAATGCCACCTATCGCCACTCAGTGGATGTCCAGTTGCATTGGTGGGCAAATTCCAGACTTCATCACCGGTGAAGAGCACACAGCATGTGTGCATGAATCAGACGCCTGCTGCTGAGACCAACATGTTGCAATGTTCGCTGGACGGTAGCTGTGGGGACACAGTTGCTTGCCTCCTGGCTCATATGGCGGTCAGTTGCTCAACAGTTGCACCTGTATTCGCCCGTACACATCTCCGCAGGCCATATGAAAAGGTACTCATCGGAGTTCAATTGCTCAACACAAAAGGCATACTAGGAACAACGGTACCATATGGTACACTCGACCACAGAGCAGCACAGAGGTGCCTCACACTGTGCACGCCCTGGGGGCCCCAGAGAGCATCCCAGAGTGCCCCAGGGAACTACAACACCAAGAAGAATCGCTTCTCGGCTTTTGGCAAGATCAATGTGTAGTTGAATTTAAGTCCACGAAATACATCTGGACGTCCAATGAGTTGTTGTTTATTGAACTGACCAGCCAAGTGAATATCAATTGCTTTCAAAGAACGATAAACAGGAACGCTGCGCCGCCAGCGACGACGCCATGCACGTCGCAGAGGCATTGCTGTGGCACGTTAACTAGGGTGAGGGTGACATATATGTTGATTTGCCGAAGTCTTTATTTGCATTTTCTGTAACATGATAAGTTCGATAGGCTGTGATGTCACGATCGACGAAGCTTTCCAGTCCGGATACATTGGGTACGCCTGTACCTCCACGTACAATAGCCACTGTTAACCATCCGTTCCCATGGGTAAAAGAATCATTGATGTCGATGCTAAAGTTCAATCTGCAACCACAGAAGACTGCGGGTCCATCTAATAGAGAATGTGCAGCGACAGATTTGATAGTATTCCTTTTCTTGTCGGCGGCAGATGCTGTCATTTCAACGTCTTCAATTGTTTTATATATTGTCCGAGGTGCACCACAGTTCAGTTGCCTCGGTGCTGGTTTTGGATACTGCCATTTTGCCATCCACGGTATACTTTAACCATGGCGGCACGCGAACACGTTTACAGACTTAGCCATTTGGGAAAGCTTCCACCCTTGGCCATAGAGCCAATGTTCATGCACGTTTGGCCGTCAGATATGTCGCTCCGTTTCCGCATTTCCCTGCGTCGCCTCGACGCGCTTTATATATCCTCCAGTGCTGGAGCTGCCACATGCCGCTTGTGAGTGGTTATTGAATGCTGACGTCGAACACAGGCGGAGGTCACATACCTTATTGTGAATGGACCGTGTATTACTCTGAACGTACCGCCGATGACCATGACTCTCTTCTTATATCAAAATACTCAGAACGTATCCCCGAAAGTTTGTCGGTGGAGTTCTCGTTCACCCTGTATAAATTAATAAATTACAGTTCCTTCAGTTTTTAATATGGAAACGCGCTACATTTAAATAACAGCGCTTGATGACTGGCAGGAGACTGCATCAGTTGACAATATCTCGTATGTTTGAAGCGTATACATGGGAGCTATAGTTATCTGCACATACGAATATGGGTGCTGGGGCGACGTGCAGAGTACCATTCGAGGCATCGGCCAAAGGCGTCGTTATGTCGCGTCTGTCTTTAGAACGTGCTTTAGGGTAGGCGTAAGAGAAACAGCGTTGTTTTTTATCTTAGTTTAGGTGTTGTGAGATAAAGCAAAGACGTCATGTATTACATTAACAAGCGACAGCGACAATTTTCCGAGCATACAAACGTTACGAGGGAGACCAGAACTAGAAACAGTAGCCTAACGTAGCACTTACGCCAACGTTACCAGTTAAGACGACAGGCAAGGGCGGGAGCGTAACTATTTGGATAGATGACGCACTGGTGGCCCTGCAGAGAATTCTCCATCCCTTTGTGCGCAGAACGTTTCGAAAAGGCACCTTCTTACTTGCAAACCACCATAAGAAACAGTATCCCTTCCATAACGATGGCGCTGCGTCTTGTTCACATTCGCTGCTGTGAAATACGTTGCTTCTACTGAACAACTGATCGTAACGCTTGCGGTATGCATTTTAAGCCCTCGTTTACTTGACTTTTTATTCGTTTTAGCCTTTACTGTCACGTCTAAACGTTGGAATGTAGCCTACCCTACAATCCGAGCAGCCTAAGTACTGCTAACACTTTCAGATGTATCAAAACGATTTTCGCTTACATCTTCCGACTCGGTAGTTTTTAGACCAGGCTCCCTTACCTCAGAATCACACATTTATCCTTCTCCATCGTTCCTGAAAATCTGTACGTAATCACGGAATCACCATCTACACTATGTGAACTAAAGTATCCGGACGCCTGGCTGAAAATGACTTACACGTTCGTGGCACCCTCCATCGGTAATGCTGAAATTCAATATGGCGTTGGCCCACCCTTAGCCTTGATGACAGCTTCCAATCTCGCAGACATACGTTCAGTCGGGTGCTGGAAGGTTCCTTGGCGAATGCCAACCCATTCTTCGCGTAGTGCTGCACTGAGGAGAGGTATCAATGTCGGTCGGTGAGGCCTGTCACGAAGTCGGCGTTCCAAAACATCCCAAAGGTGTTATATAGGATTCAGGTCAGGACTCCGTGCACGCCAGTCCATTACAGGAATGTTACTGTCGTGTAACCACTCCGCCACAGGCCATAGATAATGAACAGGTGCTCAATCGTGTTGAAAGATTCAATCGTAATTTCCGAATTGTTCTTCAACAGTGGGGAGCAAGAAGGTGCTTAAAACATCAGTGTAGGCCTGCGCTGTGATAGTGCCACGAAAAACGACATGGGGTGCAAGCCTTCTCCATGAGAAACGCGACCACACCATAACACCACCGCCTCCGAATGTTACTGTTGGCACTACACACGGTAGCGGATGACGTTCACCGGGCATTCGCCATACCCTGTAAGTAGACTGTATAGGTTTTTTTATTGGTAACGCCACATAGCACTCTGTATGAAAATCACTGGCTGTGCTGTGTGCGGTCTGTGGCTGGTTTACATTGTTGTTGGCTATTGTAGTGTTGGGCAGTTGGCTGTTAACAGCGCGTAGCGTTGCGCAGTTGGAGGTGAGCCGCCAGCAGTGGTGGATGTGGGGAAGTGAGATGTCTGATTTTTGAGAGCGGATGACCTGGACGTGTGTCCATCAGAAACAGTACATTTGTAAGAACGGATGTCATGAACTGATATATATACATATTAGTTGTAATATTGCAATTGCTTTGCTAATTTCTATAATGCTGCTTGCTTCGCCAATTTCCATTTTTTGTCATTGCTGTTTGTATTAATTGTTTTGTGCTGCTGCATTGCCTCGTCCCTTAGTTTATGCATCTGAGCTCAGTAGGTTTAAGTTAGCTTAAGAGGGGATAGACTATATAAGAAACTGACTATGGACAATAGGGAAAGAATGCATTGAGAAGTTATATGAAAAAGATTTGGGCGAAAATGAGTATTGTACACTGAGAAATAATTATTTTGAAAGAAATATGAATAGAATACAGAAAGCAGGTATAGATAGGACATTTTGGGAATAATGATGAATGAAGGGAGATCTCCAAGAAGTAAAGAAAATTTTGTTTGCAAAATACTGCAGTAAAACAAACCCAGTCATTTCCTTTTGTATTATTCCGCTATATGTTTGTGTACCCTTGTGTATTTGTGTTCATTCTGTCTTTATGTGTTTATCTGATACGATTTATGTTGTAAAATTTTTCTAATACTCAGCTACATTCACTATGATGAGGAATACTGTTATCTTCAAATATAATTTGCATTAATAATATGTTATTCACTTTGTAAATATGTTTAGACATTACTAATTCTGTTCTGTTTCTATGCTCAAGTGTGAATTAATGTTTCGAAAAATATTCTCATTATTTTATATATTTACTTATGTCATAATTCCTGTAACACTGATGTACATGTTTATTTCTATTCTTTTGTAAAGCCTGTTTTACTGCAAATGTTATCTGTATCGTTATGTTCTTTAATGATGTATTTTGTACCTTTGTTATTGTATTCTTATGTTATAAAACTGTAATTGACACCAGTTCAGCAAATTAAGTAACTTGTAAGTTACATTTCACTGCACACGTTTCTGTTGGTCATAGTATATGGACAATATGTGAGAAGTAGGGACTGATAGTGTTTGAACGTGTGTTAATAATTCAGCAAGGGACTGGATAACAGCATTGCTGGTTCTAAGGACATATCAAAAAAATTTTTTGTGAGTGCACAAGTGGTGGTTCATGGACTTGCCATATTGTCCACAAGACTCTTCTATGGTGATTGTGCACCTGCACAGTCGCAACGGATGGCAGCTAGCAGAGACTGAAGTGGATCTGCACCTTTGATGGCCCACCAATACCATTATTTCTAGAAGGACTGCACTGGGTCTGCACCTCTGGCGGCCCACCAATACCGTAATCTCTACCAGGACTACAGTGAGTCTACTTTGTGATGACCTACCTACCAATATTCTTCAAAACTTCGAATGACTCGGCTGTGGATTTGCTCTGTTGTGGACCATTACCTGTCTGCATGTCAAGAGTCAGCATTATCTTTCCTTTGGAAGGACAACACTAGTTCTTCAAGACTGCATGAAAATCCACTACTTCCGTGTGTATTTTCTTGCATTGCTCAGACTTTGTGCATAAAATTATAATTAATACTGTGATGAATGATCAGGACTGTCTTTATGGACTGTGAGAAAATTTTAGCCTTTGAGCAACATTGTATTGATAAGTGCGTGCATTTGATTTCTTTGTTATTGTAATTATGAAAAAAATTTCAAATCTGTATTGGCCACTGCCTAAAACAATTTGTAAAATTTTTTGTGGGGAGCATGGGGGCTATGTAAGTAGACTGTATAGGTTTTTTTATTAACAACGCCACATAGCGCTCTGTATGAAAATCACTGGCTGTGCTGTGTGCAGTCTGTGGCTGGTTTGCATTGTTGTTGGCTATTATAGTGTTGGGCAGTTGGCTGTTAACAGCGCTTATCGTTGCGCAGTTGGAGGTGAGCCGCCAGCAGTGGTGAATGTGGGGAAGTGAGATGTCTGATTTTTGAGAGCAGATGATCTGGACGTGTGTCCATCAGAAACAGTACATTTGTACGAACGGATGTCATGAACTGATATATATATAACATGAATTTTGAACAATATTAAGGTAAATACATTGTTTGTTCTCTATCAAAATCTTTCATTTGCTAACTATGCCTATTAGTAGTTAGTGCCTTCAGTAGTTTGAATCTTTTATTTAGCTGGCAGTAGTGGCGCTCGCTGTATTGCAGTAGTTCGAGTAACGAAGATTTTTGGTGAGGTAAGTGATTTGTGAAAGGTATAGGTTAATGTTAGTCAGGGCTATTCTTTTGTAGGGATTTTTGAAAGTCAGATTGCGTTGCGCTAAAAGTATTGTGTGTCACTTTAGTGAATGTTTGAGTACGTTCAGTTTTGCTCAGCTGTTGGAAAAGCAAATAATGTAAGAGGTTTATCAGCACAGCAATACATAAATTTTTCTAAGGGGACGTTTCAACCCACACCCTGCCAACGGATCGCGACATTGTCTACCGTGATTCGTCACTCCACATAACGTTTTTCCACTGTTCATTAGTCCAGTGTTTACGCTCCTTGCACCAAGCGAGGCGTCGTTTGGTATTTACCGGCGTGATGTGTGGCTTATGAGCAGCCGCTCGACCATGAAATCCAAGTTTTCTCACCTCCCGCCTAACTGTCATAGTACTTGCATTGGATCCTGATGCAGTTTGGAATTCCTGTGTGATGGTCTGCCTGCAAAACATTACGATCCTCGCCCACTGTTGGCGGTCTCTGTCAGTCAACAGACGAGATAGGCCTGTACGCTTTTGTGCTGTACGTGTCCCTTCATGTTTCCACTTCACTATCACATCGGAAATACTGGATGTTTAGGAGTGTGGAAATCTCGCCTACAGACATATCACACAGGGACACTCAATCACCTGACCATGTTCGAAGTTGGTGAGTTCCACGGAGCGCTCCATTCTGTTCTCTCACTATGTCTAATGACTACTGAGGTCGCTGATATGGAGTACCTGGCAGTAAGTGGCAGCACAATACACCTAATATGAAAAATGTATGTTTTGGGGGGTGTCCGGATACTTTCTATCACATAGTGTATATGTATGTTTCACATCTCCTCCCAAACTATAGGATCCATTTCACCCGAACTTGGTTCACGTATCACTTACTATCTGGAAAAAACTACTTTGGGGTTCAGAACCATCTGCCTGTCAAAGGCGTGGGGGTGACAAAGAAGTGTAGCTTATGACGTGTAGATAACCAGACAACATGCATCCAGTATTTGAGTATGAGAGCATCTAGTCACTTGCAACTAACTTTACGCATCATTTAAATTATTTACGATAGCTTTTCTCGCTGACACCCCGCATAAAATGATCAAAAGAAAAAAAGTATATCGTTTACTTCACTGTCGCTGTTCATGTAGTAAAACTGCAGGATCAGGCATGACCTTCTAATTTATTACTTTTTTATTACTAACACTATTTGTAACACATTTGCAAAAAGTAATCAGAAACACACGTAGCTCAGGAGATAAGGTGTCATAAACATTTAGTTGAGTGAAAACTAAACTGCACAACTAGAGATATAGGTGCAATATGTGTACAAATATGAGTGATATATATTAAATATATGTGAAATATGATTACTGGTGCAAATATGTGGGTAAAAACATCCGACTAATTCCATGGATCGATTTAAAGCAGACTTCGTACACATATTCCCCGCCATAAAGAGGAAATACTGTGGGGTTAAAAACTAATTATCTACGATTGGGTGGTGGTGATAACGTGGAGAGAGAAGGGAGGAGGAGGAGCTGGGGAAACAGAGAAGGTAAACGAGGAGATGAACACAGATAGGGGAGTGATAGTTACAGAGATGGCGGGGGAAATGGACAGAGAAAGGGAAAAAGGATGAAATGGAGAAAGGAAAGAGGATGTATAGAGAGAGGGGAAAGAGAAGATGGACTAATAGAAGATTGGCATAAATACGCAGGTTACGCCAGGTATTTAGGTAGTTATGTAGTAATATATAGTGGAGTTGACCGTATCAGAACAGCATGAGGATGAGAAATAATTTCAATTACAAGTGAACGCGAAATTAAAAAATTACTCTTAAAAAAATGAAAGAATCATATAATTGTTAGGTCACACAAAGGTCACGACAGCAGAACCCTGTACTCCACAAGAAGGAAGAAATGAAGAAAGTGAAGCATTTCATAAACAACCACAGAGGGAAGTAATCTGTTACAATAAATCAGATCGTTTGGTAATAGTACAGATTTCTAATTCTTAGGCAGGCATTCAAACAGTAACTCATATCGTTGACATTAAGAGAGACGAAAATCAAAGTGAAGAATATCTGAGGTACTTTGCTTCTCAAAAAGCTCTATAATTTACAAATACTTTCCTACAAATATGTTCCCATGAGTAGTAAGAGGCTATTGATTAGTCGTCTATTACGTAGTATGCAATAAAAATGCACGTACAAGATATAGACACTCGTATTTTCTGAACATTCGAATTAGATACTGTCAAATTATTTATTGGGAAGTGTAAAAGATGTGTGGTAAGGTCGAAGGAAAGGCAGCAATAAACAGATAAACGTAAAGGCAGGGTACAAAGTATAACTTCTACCAAAATAAAAAAAATCACACATTTGAAGGAACAAATGTTCAGCCAGTACATTTTACGATCTGCCTCACCTAAGACAACCGTA
This sequence comes from Schistocerca serialis cubense, assembly GCF_023864345.2. Taxonomy (NCBI): domain Eukaryota; kingdom Metazoa; phylum Arthropoda; class Insecta; order Orthoptera; family Acrididae; genus Schistocerca; species Schistocerca serialis. The sequence goes on from NC_064638.1 coordinate 934,888,710, forward strand.
AGAAAGAATGGGAAATGACACGCAATGCAATTACAAAAACTTCTTGTGACGCTTTAAGTAAATAGTAGATAAATAGGAACAGATATTTCAGAATACAGAACGACGAGATCGGAGATGCTGTCAAAAATCAGCATAAGGCTAATACAATCTGTTTCTAGCATAATATACGAAGAGTAATGACTGAGAATCATATGAAACGCTTTTGGAATGGATTATTGCAAATACTGAAGACGATGTACATGGTCATCAGATTTTTCTTACGGAGGAATGAAGCACTTGAGTTGTAAGGGAATAGAGCAAACTTAAATGTAATACCAGTTCAAAAACAAGTAGATAATTACAAACAGCAGTTATATAAGAACCTTAGACTGAAAGAAAGAGAATAAGAGGAAAGAATCATAGAAATGGATATTGACAGAATAGAAATGCAGAATGAGGCTCTGCCACAAAAAGAAAAACAATGGAAAGCTCCTGGCCCCAGAGTAATTAAGAATGCTTTCAATCAGCAAGTCACAATTAAACAAAGTGATTACACAGTTTTACCAATTTTGTTGCACTGATTTCTTTGCAAGTTACCAGTCAACTTTATTACATAATGTAATATAGAGTGTAACTAAATTCTCTTTACAGCCCTTGAGAATAGGTCCGTTACACCAAACCAATGAAAACGTCTACTCTGAAATCCATACTTTAAGAGCTATGCGCACTTAGCTCCGGTTTAGTGAAGCACATCTCTTCTATTGAACAAGTGCTCATATATCTTAAGCTAATGCTTTTTACAGCCTATGCTTACTGGAACATTTTTTTGTCTTGGTCCAAACTGCCTCCTCCTAAAATATGGAAAGCAAAGAGCTTGTACGTAGTAGAAGAGATGCTTATCACTACATCAAAGATGAACATGTGAATTTTGCTTTTAAGGTGTACATTCTTGAGCCCGTGTTTACCAGACACTTTTTTCTTGTTTTGGTGTGCGAAACCTGTTGTCAAAGTCTGTAAAGGGAATTTAGTTACACCCTGAATTTAACGCCAACGATCAGCATATTGTTATTGCTGAGAAAGAAAGGTGCCATCAAACCATCTCCAAAATACATTAAAAGGAAAAATAGCGGACAAAACAAAACTTCAGTTTGATAAATATTTGAGAATTATAACATTTTCCTGTGATTCGAAAACGTGGACAATAAGGTAAGTTCGTAAGGAAAAAATGCAAATAGCAGTTATTATATTTATCTTGACTACCAGAAGATGCTGCGGCTTAGTCCACTTCACGAAGATGTCCAAGAAAAAAAAAAAAACTAAATGTGAATCTGATGATAAGTAAGATCTCAGATAATGTGTCATGTTACCTAATACACGTACAAGCCCTGCAATAAGGAAGACAGTCTTTAAGAACAATATATTGACCTATGACAGATTATTTTCTCATGTTACATCGATTTCAATAGTATCTTTCATTTGTTGTCTGATTTGATTTAATATATTTTCCATTGATTCCTTTTAAAATCCTGAAATGAAAATTCAGACTTAAATTGTGTAGTCGTGACTAAAAGTGTGCGTTTTATTGCGTATTTTATGAAACATCAGATTAAATTTTCTGTTTTATGTAAAAGGAGAGTTTCATTCCCAATTAGTAGAGCAGGTATATCTTCGTAATAATGGACAAGCCTAAAGACGCTGTCTGTGGTCGGAAAAGAAGCTTAGTACGTGGAAGTACGGTAATGGAGGAATGATTTGTGTTTTGTGGAAGAAAGTAAGTTTTTTGTGGCAATGGATGGATGATGAAGTGTCGAGAAGAGTGCTAAATGAAGACGTTAAGGCAACGTGAAGAACTGGTGCTTTTGGAGATTGTATCAGCATAAGCAGCTATTGAACGCACTGGGTGTGACCGGCTGCAGATAGTAGCACATGTCGGAACGAATGACGCCTGCCGCTTGGGTTCTGAGGCCATCCTTGGTTCCTTCCGGCGGCTGGCTGATTTGGTGAAGACAACCAGCATCGCACGCGGAGTGCAAGCTGAGCTTAATATCTGCAGCATAGTGCCCAGAGTCGATCGCGGTCCTCTGGTTTGGAGCCGTGTGGAGGGTCTAAACCAGAGGCTCAGACGACTCTGCGACTATAATGGTTGCAAATTCATCGACCTCCGTTATTGGGTGGAGAACTGTAGGGCCCCCCTAGACAGGTCAGGCGTGCACTACACACCGGAAGCAGCTACTAGGGTAGCAGAGTACGTGTGGCGTGCACACGGGGGTTTTTTAGGTTAGAGGGACCCCCCCTTGGGCGAAACGATAAAATACCTGACGGCTTACCAGAGAGGACATTATCATCGATGATAAAGAACGTCCGTCCTCAGAGACCAAAAACAGGAAAAGTCAACGTAATATTGGTAAACTGCAGGAGTATCCAGGGCAAGGTTCCTGAATTAGTATCTCTTATTGAAGGAAATAGTGCGCATATAGTATTAGGAACGGAAAGTTGGTTAAAACCGGAAGTGAACAGTAACGAAATCCTAGACACAGAATGGAATATATACCGCAAGGATAGGATAAACGCCAATGGTGGAGGAGTATTTATAGCAGTAAAGAATTCAATAATATCCAGTGAAGTTATTAGCGAATGCGAATGTGAAATAATCTGGGTTAAGTTAAGTATCAAAGGTGGGTCAGATATGATAGTCGGATGCTTCTATAGACCACCTGCATCAGCAACCGTAGTAGTTGAGCGCCTCAGAGAGAACCTGCAGAACGTCGTGAAGAAGTTTCGTGATCATACTATTGTAATAGGGGGAGACTTCAATCTACCAGGTATAGAATGGGATAGTCACACAATCAGAACTGGAGCCAGGGACAGAGACTCTTGTGACATTATCCTGACTGCCTTGTCCGAGAATTACTTCGAGCAGATAGTTAGAGAACCAACTCGTGAAGCTAACGTTTTAGACCTCATAGCAACAAATAGACCGGAACTTTTCGACTCCGTGAATGTAGAAGAGGGTATCAGTGATCATAAGTCAGTGGTTGCATCAATGACTACAAGTGTAATAAGAAATGCCAAGAAAGGAAGGAAAATATATTTGCTTAACAAGAGTGATAGGGCACAAATCGCAGAATATCTGAGTGACCACCATCAAACGTTCATTTCTGAGGAAGAGGATGTGGAACAAAAATGGAAAAAATTCAGAAACATCGTCCAGTACGCCTTAGATAAGTTCGTACCGACTAAGGTCCAAAGCGAGGGGAAAGATCCACCGTGGTATAACAATCATGTACGAAAGGTACTACGGAAACAAAGAAAGCTTCATCATAGGTTTAAGAGTAGTCGAATCATAGCTGATAAGGAAAAGCTGAACGAAGCGAAAAAGAGCGTAAAGAGAGCAATGAGAGAAGCATTCAACGAATTCGAACATAAAACATTGGCAAACAATCTAAACAAGAACCCTAAAAAGTTTTGGTCATATGTAAAATCGGTAAGCGGATCTAAATCCCCTATTCAGTCACTCGTTGACCACGATGGCACCGAAACAGAGGACGACCGAAGAAAGGCAGAAATACTGAATTCAGTGTTCCGAAACTGTTTCACTGCGGAAAATCGTAACACGGTCCCTGACTTCAGCCGTCGCACGGACGCCAAAATGGAAAATATTGAAATA